>NW_008344488.1:6720786-6724605 GCF_000622305.1 Nannospalax galili | reverse complement strand
TTACTAAGAATTTATTTCTTAAATATTTTTTATTAATGGAATTCCCACATATTTGAATAGCACTATTTCTTTGAAACAAGACATTAGCAAGGTTAGAAAACAGTTTATTCCTTGACATACTTTTTGATATTTTTTGGCTTTCAAACAATCTATTTTTTTAAAACATTTTGAGAAAAATGTTTAAGTATTACAAGATGTTATGAGTCTAATAAAATGAACTATTGAGTGGATAAAATAGATTATTATTTGCATATGTATAAAACTTAAATTATATGTGTCAAAAGGATTATTTATTAAAAAAGAAAAATGCAAAAGTAAAAATTAAGAAAATATAAAATCAAATACATTAAATATTTGAATTCAATTCATTACCTATACTTTTAATTACATTGTTAATTATGATGCATTCCTACAGTAAGTTGCAAAAGGGATTCAGTACTCCTAGAATCTAAAATATAAATGAAATATTCAACAACAAAAATGTTGACATTGCACCAAAATATTTTCTTTATATAAATTTATTTGTTAGCATTATAAACTCAGTTTATTTTTAAAATCAATATATTTCAAGTAAAATATTATTTAGATAAAAATCATCAAAATCAGTTATAAAACATACTTTTAGTTTGGATGTATCTACAGAATTAAATAAATTTATATAATAAGTGCATTTATATTAATGTAGCATTTTTTATTCAAACATGTTTTAATTAAATACTTAGTTTGGTAAGAGTATGAATATTTATAAAGACCAAATTTAATAATAAGTGAGAAGTGTTTTTTAAATGTAAAAATAATTATCAATTACATATACAGGATTATTTAAACTTTTAAAAAGCAGTTTTATGCAGTTTGGAAATTACCCATTTTCCTGTTCTTTACATGTGTTTTCTTCTTTATCAAGACTTCATAACAACTTAATGAAATAAAATTAACAGTGTAAATTATATCTGAAATGTGTAGCTCTGTATTTTGATAAACTTTTTTGTTTATCAGTGCCAAAATCTTTTTACCTATGTTTCTCTCTCTCTCTCTCTCTCTCTCTCTCTCTCTTCTCTCTCTCTCTCTCTCTCTCTCTCTCTCTCTCTCTCTCTCCTTAAACATCTCCTTTAGACCTTCAAATTCAAATTTATACAAGTCTTACAGTCATTTATCTAATTATGGGTTTTTGTCTTATTTTCCACATGGAATCTTTCCAAAGTGGTTATCCATAGGAATTTTCAAAACTAAATTGATTAAATTATTATAAGTTGAAGATGCTTAGATGTGCATTTTAAATCTTTTAACTCTAAGGAGATATTTGATGGAACTACAAGACCTTAACCTGATTTAAATATAAGAGTACAGGGCCTGAAGGGTTGGCTCAATGATTAAGAGTGCTGGCTGCTCTTGCAGAGGACCCAGGTTTTGATCCCAGATCCACATGGCAGTTAACACCGTCTGTAACTCCAGTTCCAGGAGAATCCAGCTCCTTCTTCTGACTTCCACAGGCATTGCACAACACAGGTGCACTTACATGCATGCAAGTAATACACTCACACATAAAATAAAAATAATAAATAAAATCCTTTGAATAAATAAATAAAGTGCATAAATGCTGACATTCTATGCATCCTTGTTAAAAATACAGTTTTATCTTTCATTAAAGAAAATAAATTTAATGTAAAATAAATTGTGTAAAACATGATATGCATAAATGCCTCTTATGCATTGGTAAGAAAACAAATTTGATAAACAATAACCCTAAGTAAATATAAATTGAGACTGTTTTTGACCATCATCATCTTAGCATGCATGCTTTAACAATCTTATGCTAAAAGGTTAATGAATAGTATTTAACATGGCATTGAGTATGAAAGAAGCAAATTTGTTCCATAATTTAAAATCATACATTGATCTCTTCATACACCTTTATTAGGATTTACTGTTACCAGCCTAATATCTGTTGATGAATAAGAAAGTAATGAACCTTTAAATGTGGTTATTATGATTTCCTTTACCATCCGTGAGGCTCTGACATGTGCAACTTCAATTTGACATAGCAGATTGAGGCTAAAACATAGCATATGGACCATACCAACAGCCTTATAGGACTCTTTTTGTGATCTCAAATACAGCTCAGAAATCAGTGATCTTTACCAAAGTGACCAGAAAGATGCTTGACATATTAAAACAAAACTAATGCAGATTTTACCAAAGACTTTTTACCCAGTGTCTCCACTACTTTGTTAAAAAAATAAAGATAAATGCATGAAAAATACATTTTGAAAAGTCATGAATTCCTTTTTCCAAACACATCTATCCTTTTTAATATGCTGATATGATTCAATACCAGAATGATAATCTAATCCTAAGGAAGGTCTTAAAATCAATTAAGCGTGAATGTTTTGAACAGCAAAACACACACAATTACTGCAAACAAAACCATGAAGATGTCTTAAGTTTTAAAAAAAACAACAACATGATGTTGATTTCAAGTGCTCTACTTTGAAACATCAAGTCAAACGTAAAATGTTATTGAGCATAGTCAATTTGTAATAAAGGATCAATACATCCCAATTTTATTTGTGCTTTAATACTGTTACATTATCTATGAAATGTGCAGTTTGCAAGATGTTATATTAAAGCAAGAACAATTTCAGCACATCATTCATGCCTTAAAACAATGCAGGTAATTTTCTTTCTGTGAAAAATTTAATACCATGTAAATGAGAAAGCTATACATAAATTGCTAAAAGGAAAATGTCATAATTTTTTCCTACATTGGCAGATTATAGCTAAATTGTTTCAAAGAATTTTCTGTGTATTTTACTCTTGAAACTTACTGGTAAAATGACATTTTTTGATAAAAAGATAACACTACCAAAATACACAGACAGTAAAAATGATAAAGAGAAAAAGATATAGATGTCCCTCTATGAATTTTGAACAGAATATTGTTGTTTGTCACTAAGTAAATAAACCTTGACAGTATTTGAAGTAGCTCTTGAACTATAAAGCAAAATCTAGCTCTTATTCCATAGTATTTGATGAAAAGGAAACAGGTCATAACATCATTTTTCAGGTGCATATAAATACATCTCATGAAAGTAATCATTCCCTTTGGGACTATATATGACATGGATTTCTCTCTATACATTTTTCATTCTGAAAAAATGTATATATATAGTACAACAATTTTATGGGCATATCAAATATATAGTCTAATAATAAACAATCGTTTGTGTACATACAAATATGTATTTCAAATTTACATTCATAATTTCATAATTTTACTGTCACAGTTATTTTTAATGAAATTACTGTAATGCCATACATTTTAACAGAAAATGAATATTGCTGTTACTTATGGTAAATTTAGATTAAATTATATGGAATACATATAAGACAATGTTATGCATATATAAGTGTGCATGTGTGTGTATTTATCTATGAACTTTTCAGTGCAAATCTAAAAATAGTATTAAATATGTAAGTGCACATTTTTTAAAATGTCATGGCAGTGTTATTAGTGTATAATACTTAAACAGAGTAATGACTTGCATTATTGTATTTTCATATACACTTATAGTGAACTGTGGAAATATTTACCTGCTCAAGCACTGGCTTTTACTTTCTTATCCATCCATTTTCTTTCCATGTTATAACTAATTTCCCAATTACTTTCATATATTCTTTTTTTTAATGTATCAGAGAAAATATGTGACAATTGATTTATTGACTCTGTCTTATTTCACCTAATATCATGATCTCTGTCCTACCCATTTCTTGAAAAAAAGACATAATTTAATTCTTTTGGACCAATTGTTTATGTGCCAC
>NW_008344488.1:6710700-6720758 GCF_000622305.1 Nannospalax galili | reverse complement strand
TTGGACCAATTGTTTATGTGCCACATTTTCTTTATCAATCAATTTATCTGTTGATAGGCATTTAGCCTGGTTCCATCTCTTGCTTTTTGTGAACAATGCAGCGATAATCATAGCTGCTCAACTGTCTCTGTGGAATGCTGATTTCAAGTCCTGTGTGTGGCAGGGTTGGAATTTTTTTTTTTTTTTTTTTAGGAAAAGCCAGGCTCATATCCATATTGGCTGAAGTAACAAACCTACCTTCCAGAAGTATATAAACATTCTCTTTTGGCCTGTATCACCAGCACGATTTATATTTTTTTCTTGAGGATTCCCTTTCTGACTGAGATGAGAGGGTATCACAATCTGGTTTTCATTTATATTTTCCTGATGGCTTAGAATCTTAAATATTTCATGTGCTTATTGGCTATTTTTACTCCTTTTATAGAATAATAACTTAACTACTGATTGACTTTTTTATTTTAGTATTTAATTTTTGAGTTCCTTATATATTCCAGATATATATTGTCATCATGTGAAAAGCTAGCAAAGATTTTCTCTCATTCTGCTGTCTGCTTCTTCACTGTGATGTTGTGTTTATAATGCTCTAGAGGTTTATAATTTGGTGTTCTTATTGCTCATTCTTGCTATTACATCATGAGACATTAATCTAATAGAAAAGTTTTGTCTATGCCTATATCTTGAAGTGTTTCCACTCTTTGTGCCATGAAGTTTCAAAGTTCTAGATTTTGCATTCAAGTTCATCTCCTATGAGTTTATTTTTCCAGAGGACAAGGGGTAAGACTCTAGTCATTTTCTACTTGCAGACATGATGCTTTCTAAGAACCATTTTTCTGAGATGCTTTATATGCATATTCTAATTTCTACTTCTGCTACTCTTTTAATGGACATCAGATATATATGTGGGCTTGTTTATAAATCTTCTATTTTGCTTCATATATTTTTTTTTAAACCAGAGCTGTATTGTTCTTATTACGATGCTTCTGCAGTAAAATTTAAATGCTGGTATAATTGTATCTTCAGTAAATCTCATTTTACTCATGAGTACTTTGATATGTGCATAATTTTGCTTAGTATATGTGAGGTATTGTGTTTGATTCCCAGCACCACAAAGAAGGAAAAAGAATTGTGAGAAAATATGAAAAAAAAAATTCCTAACATTCATGCTTTTCCTCATCTTTTACATTTCTTTTTAGAGTACAATGGTGAAATATTTCTATAAAATATTTTTCTAGTTTGCTTTCTGTTCTTGTGATAAACACCATGACCAAAAGTCATGGAAGGAAAAGGTTTCTTTTAGCTTACAGGTTACAATCCATCATCAAGGGAAAAGAAAGGCAAGAACTCATGGCAGGAACCTGGAGGCAAGAGCCTAAGGAGAGACCAAGGAGAAATACTGCTTACTGGCTTGTTCAAGCTCTCATGCAGCTACTTTTCTTATACAGCCTAGGCCTACTGGTCTAGGCATGATATCCCCTACAGTGGGCTGGGCCTGCCTACATTAACTAGTAGTTAAGAAAAATGTCTCACAGACATGGTCAAAGGCCTGTCTGATGAAGGAAATTCCTAATATACTCTTCTCAAGTGTTGACAACTGAAAATAACCTTGACAAAAATCAAATGTTTTAGATTTTAATCACTAATTAGCATGTGTGTGTGTGTGTGTGTGTGTGTGTGTGTGTGTTTATTTTTATCTGTCTATATAGAGAGACAGAGAAAGATAGTTATTGGAATTCATCTCGGTTTTGTTTTCTTTTTTCATTAGTTTTTTCTTGACAATTCTATCCATGCATATAGTACATCATTCTGTAATTTTCATCCCACCTTCCTTTATCTTCTGCTGACTCTCACCCTCAGCTTTTCTGTTATAATAGTTTAAATATAACAAACTTGGAAACACTGCTCTTGAAATAAAGCATAGCCAACTATTGAACATAAACTTCATATTTTTTTTTTCAAAATCAACACATTGTAGAAAATAGTTCACTTGAGGAAATGTTAATGTTACCAGCTCTGGGAAGAAGAGAGTCCATTGATTTAATTCTAAGACATTAAATGGCTAATCAAGTCATGTACATTTTGTGTCTTCGTGTGCATACTTATAAGAACAATGGTAAAATGTATACCATAGAATCATTGTGAGACAAATCAGTGAAATTATGCCATGCCTTCATTTCACTGTCACAGAGTGAATATGCATGCTAGACTAATGGCCAGGATTATGAAACTGAACAATGATAATTGGACTATTTACCTTGGATACAGCTTTGTGGTTTTCTTAAAATGATCCAACTCATGCATGTGAAGTGACAGAATAGAAAATTTGTATTAGACTAATCTTTCATTTGACTCTTATCAAGAATAATGTATTCAAACACAGAAACTTAACAACTGAAATAACCAAGTTCTTAATTTCCTTAAACTTTAATGGAATGGTTGATGTCTTTTACACATTTGCCAAAATATTTTTAACTTCATAAAGTATAATAAACTCCAACATGTGATAAATAATGTTTCATCATATGGAAAAATAATTATCATTACTATGGCAATGAAATACCAACTTTTCAGGTGTGGAGCAAGTTTATTTTATGATGTATGCATTTTATCGGCATCAGGAACCATGTGATCTAATAATATTTTTATATGAAAATATGCTTAAATAGACATTTGTCTTTTAAAGTATTATTTAGAATTATTTATTTGATTTTATGTGCATAAGTGTTTTGTTTGCATGTATGTTAGGTGTCCCAATTGTATACAATGCCCATGGAGATCAGAGAGGACTGAAGACCCCTGGAACTGGAGTGATAGACAATTTAGCCACCATGTAGGTGCTGGGAACCAAACCTGCATCCTCTGCAAGGGCAGCCAGTGCTCTTAAATGCTGAGATATCTCTCTACTACATTTTACATTACACATTTTAACTTAAATCTATACAAGATACAAAAAAAACTAGGCACAAAACAGAAAACACACTTCGCTCATATTTTATACCATCCACTTAGTATTAGACCTTCACAATTATATTTATAGGAGCAGCAAGAGGGGTCAGCAGGTAATGGTGCTTGCTGCCAAGAGTGAGGATGTGAGTTTGATCTCTGGAATCCACATAGTGGAAGAGAGAACTGACTTCTGCCAATTATATTGTGACATGTCCACTCTCCTGCATCCAAATAAATATCAAATAACAACAAAATGGAAATTATGCCATTCTCAAAAATAAAATATTTCCACACCATTTGACAGTAGATATTCTTAAAGATTATTTTTCATGGTAGAAAAAGCTTAGAGAAATTATAGAGAATATGCAATGAAATTAAGCTTATAATTGGAGAAATGAGAATTTGGGTATGTTTGTTTCAACATCATGCAAATACTATCACAATCCTCATCACTGAAAATTCCAAATTCAAACAGTGATATTAAGTATGTACTTCAGTAATAAGTACTACCTAAAAATGGTTAGGTCCAGTGGTTCCAATAAATAAGAAGTTTAAAATTACCTCCTTTGTGGAAATTGAAAATCAAAGAAATAAATACCTTAAGAATTTCCTGGGACATGGTAATAAATTCTTTTTCATAAGAACAAAAAGTTTTCCCTTTCTTTTTTCTACATAGTTATGACATAAATTGCATATTATTTTCCATATGATCTTAATGTGGAAAAATTAGCTAATTAATGCTAAGTAATGCGTTAGAAAACTTGACTCATTTTACATCAGTATATGATTGCTGAAGTTGAACAGAAAACAAAGGATGCTTTGGACAAATTTCCTTCTTTTCTGATAGCTCAAGAAATATTTAAGAATACCTTATCAATCCATAGTTATCTGTCTTTTCATCTGGTTCTTTTGGAAGTACAGGTTTCTGTTTGTTGGATCTACAGTATCTGAAAGCCTTCAAATATTTTTTAATAACCAAAGGAAACATTAAGCTGATCTTACATTTCTCCAAATAGTGATTCAAATTTATTTTGTATACATTTCATTGTTTTTTTTTTAACTTGGAAATTTATATAGACATCTACAAACAAAAAGACACTTGGGTACACACTATTAGGAAGAAATGCAGTGTTCTTACTGATACAGTTATTTCTTTATTTGAGACATAACTTTGATAATTTCTGTTTATAATAATTGAAATCAAAATAGAGCCATCCAGTTATAAAGATTAACTCTCTGCCACAGTGAACAGACAACTCTGATCTTACAAAATAAAATACAGTTGTGTAAATTGTATAGTTTCTCAAAAGTGTTTATACACATATGATAAACTAATGTCAGTTTTAGGGAGAATAGAATGCCTTTTCATGTGATAGCTTAAAGCTACAATACGTCATAGATTCAATGAAATATTCAATAGTATTATTTGAAAAATTACTCCCACCAAATAAGTGATACAAACATTGTAACTGAATTTGAATGGAAAACAATATATTGTGTGTATTTACATATACTTATAAACATATGCATGTATACCTAACAATAATAATCAAAGAAGAGGAGAAACTGAGAGGGGATCAGGGCATGGAGGAATTGGATAGGAACTGGAAGGGGTAGAAATAATTCAAAGACAAACCCACATGTGAAATTCTCAAAAAGAAAAAAGAGAAAAGAAAAAGCACAACTACTTAATCCCCACATTGGAGAAATAGGATATTTTTAATAATATGTAAACAACAATATGAATGGACTGAATGTTCAAATGTTAATGGCAGAGACAAAAGGATACATGTGGTTTAAATTGTACTGAAAATATCTCATAAAGTGGATAAAAAATTGCTTTATGAATTATTAGTTTCATTTCTTAGTGTTTTATTTAAAAATTAACAAATAATGCTCAGGGAAATAAGTGTAAAGTTGTTTATTCAATATTAATCAAAGTAGAATAATAAAAAAACTACACATTGTCTTCTCAGTGGTGATGGAGATGGAGTTATAAAATTTTTCCTTTATTTTAGGTAAAATTAATATAGTAAGTATTGTATATCTTTATGTACAATTCAATTTTGATAATTAAATATTCAGGGTGAAAAAGATTGCATTTAAGACCCCAGATATGCAGATTTTAATTTACTGAAAGATATTCTATATAAAAATCTGTAAGGCAAATTACTTTTTAAAAAATGTATACAAATAAATGTCTTCATTTCCAGAGTAATTAATGCATTGTGATGATCAAAGTGTGAAAAAAAAGTAAGAAAATATCAGCACTAAGGGGCTGGAGAGATGGCTCAGCAATTTTAGAACACTAGCTCTCCTGAAGAGGAACCATGTTCGATTCTCATCACCCAAATGGCAGCAAACAACTGTCTGTAGCTCAAGTTGTAGGAGATATGGCACCCTATTCTGACCTCTGCAGGCACTGCACTACACAGGTGCACTTAAATGCAGGCAAATACACTCATAAATATAAAATAAAACTAATAAATAAAATATTTGAAAACATGCTCATTGAATAGATTAAAATTAAATAAATGAGCACTAAATTTGGGGTGGAGCCCTGATATTCCTTAGAGTGCATTTATAAATAATCTGTGTATAATTTTATAAAGTATGTAATTTTATGTATGTCAGTTTTCTAGCTCTTGTGTGTTTTGGGTTTTCTTACAGACATGTATCTGAGAATAGTTCATTTAATAGCATAACTAAAATATTTTGAGAACATCACTAACACATTATTAATGTATAATAATAAAAATTAACATAACAAACTGAATTTTTTGTTTGTCAACTAATGGAAATACTAAATTTACTAATGAAAAACAAACACATGACTCTAAATGACAATAATATTAAATGGTTATGTTAGGAAGGGAGGAAACATGCAGTTCAGGAAAAACAAAACTATTTTTTTCCATATAACTCATTGTCTTTATATCTAACTTATCTTTTCAAAAAATAGTATTTCACAGTTTCACACAATGAATTTTTATCATAATTCCTCTTTACTTCCACTTACTCCTCCCAGACCCATCCCTACTTCCCACCCCACCCACTTTCAAGGTGTTGGTCCCCCCCTCCATCAAGCCTAATTTGTGTTGTCCCAATGGTCTTGAGTGTGGAGCCAGCCTTGGAGGAAGTAGGTATACCAGGATCCACAAAAGGAAACTGATCCTTCCAGCTTATCTTAAGTATGCAATTTCATTTACTAACCTGAAGATTAAAAAAAAAAAACAAATATTTCTTATGAGTTCATATTTTTAAGGACATCCAAAAAAACTTTGTAAAACATTATAAAATGCCTTAAGAATTCACTTAAATTAGAATGTACCAGACATATAGGGAAACATCTAGGACAGTGAATGTAAAGATAAAGAGCATCTAAGCACATGTCTTAAGACTCAGGTAAACTCATCAGACAAAAATCCATCATAGACCTGGGCAGGAGGCTCCACCCAACTTTAGTGGAGGAGGAACTATTGGTTGTTAATCACAGCTGGGTGAGGGACAAGTTATCTTCTTTAAGGGAAAGAAGGTAGACAGCCTGAACAAACTCCAGCAGATGAACTCACAATGAGTGACATCTGAGCACACAAACTTGACTTATAAACCTTAACATATATGACAGAATGCATGGAATCCAGGGTTAGGCTATGGCTACAGTGCAAAAGGTGAGGGGATCTAAATATGATTAAGATGTATTGTATGAAATGCACAAAAACTCATTAAAAATATACATTAAAATAGTGAAGAAAAAAAACGGATAGCTAACATCCTACATAATACTATACAGAAATACCCTAAAAACACAAGGCTGAGTTTAACAAAGGAAATTAATGCTAGATAGGCTCAATCCAACAGGTTGTGAGGACTTATGGCTTGCTTACCCTTAATCTTTTGTCTTGGCAGTAAAGACAATTAAAAGGTGAATTAAAAGGTGAAATTCAAAGGTGAAATTAAAAGGTGAAATTAAAAGGTGAATTTATTTCTCAAATATGACAGATTCAAGCTCTGGCATTTTTTACATTAAGTATTCCTAACTTGTCCATGTCTCCTACAACTTTTCAATCCATCTATAATCTGTGACTGGCCTGTGTGACTCTGCTAATTAAAGTTAACTTTAATCTTCTTTCTTTTAGTTTGAAATGGAAATAATAATTGCTATCTCATTGACTTGCAAAAATTATTAGCAACAGAATACATGAATTATCTGCAATGACACTGCAGAGAGAACTGGTTTTATTAGAATGAGAGCTGGTCTATACTACCACAAACAACTGATTTCCCAGTCCACAGGAATGTTATGCCTTAGAAGTTTCATGGAGTTCTTAAGAAGAGATAGTTAAGTTTCACAGTGACTTGGTGACACAAGCTTGGTAGAGACTTCACCATATTATAAATCTGTTATAGAGTTGCCAAATAGAAATAAAGATGAGAAATCCATAGGCTTTTAACGTCTTGATTCTAAATTAAATTTACTCATCTATCATAATCAATATTGTTATATAACTGCCTAATTGCAAGAGGGATGTTTGCAAAAGATTGTTTCTGGCACAAAAGAAAATGTTGTTTGTTTGATTTTCACTTCTTTATTTTATGTCCCCAAACCACTTATTACAGCGGAATGTTCATTTGGAATTTAGGGACAATACATGAAATCTTATAGAATAAAATATAAACTATTCTTAGGAAGATGAGATTGAAGGAAAACATTGCAGTAGTAATTGAAGTTTTACTATAACTATTGAATGGCTATTATTGAACAACCAATGGCCACTTAGAAAGTTCACTTATAATTTTTGAAAATTTGTTAACATCTTTGCATTTTGAACTCCATTTTTCACTCCTTATAAAAATGATATCTTTGGCATTCAATTGGCCATTAAATTTTGTTGATGTCCATTTTTTTTACTTTAAATCTCTGATTCATGTTTTCTCTTCCTAGAGAATAGAATTAGACTGAGTGCGGTGGAAATTCAAGTTTCAAGTGATGTATATATAGTCTTGATTCTAGTGTGAATCATGAATGATCTTTCTAATTCCCTAAAATTACAGACTCTCCTAAGCACTAATAAAGTTATCTTATTAAAAATTGACAATGTAATTCAACTATTTATTAAAATAAAATGACTAAAATTAAATTATACAAAAGTTACTATAAATAATGAGATATAAAAATAAATACTATCTTTGAAAATTCAGAAGGACATCAGAGAGATCAGTTCAGTAAGTGGCTTAATATACTTTTTGTTATCAATATCCTAGTTATATGTTTAAGTTTGTAGAATAGGTTTTAAATAAATTAAAAAAAAATAGAGTGCCTTTTTAAAAAGAATATTTGGGTATTATTATCTAAACCGTATTCTGATTTAGAGTGTGGAGCTAGTCAATAGCCATCCACTAATGTGATTATTCTGTCAGAGACATTATAGGTGCTTCTGAAGTACAGAGTGGTTTATATAATAACCCATATCTTCCTTTTTAAAATTTTATTTATTTAGTTTGTATTTGTGTGTGTATGTGTGTGTTTGTGTGTGTGCTCAGATGAGCACATGAAGAAACAGTATGAAGTCAGGTGTCCTTCTGTATCACTCTTCACCATGGTCCTTTGAGAAAAGCTCTTCATTGACCCTTTAGCTAGGGAGGCATGCAGGAATCCCCAGTGATCCTACTGCATTTGTTGCTCACAGTGCAGGGATTACAATCACTCCTGGCTTTTTATGTTGGTTCTTAGGATCTGAATCCAGGTCCTTAGACTTGTGCAGAAAGCTCTCTTACCAACAAATTAAGCCACTCCCCGCCCCGTCACTCATTCTTTATTTGTAAAATTTCCCCAAATTAAAAGAAATATAACATCCATAAGTACTGTCCTATATTTATAATACTTGCAGCCCCAAAGCATATCTCATTTTTAACTTCATGTAAGTCTTTGTAGTACTTCTTTGTTTTTCAACAATAGATCTTAATATAAGTTCTATAGCCTTCTTTAAACTGTGCAGAAAATTTTTATGTTTGACCAGTATTTTAGAAGCCTGTATTTTAAAAGTTTCTCTTTCAAGCTTTGGAACTTCTTCATCATCATAAATGAAAAATCCTATGATACACCATTTTGGCCAAGTCCACTAAATAGTTTCCTAAAGATGGAGCCATTACATTAATCGCCATCTGCTTTTCTCCATGAGAAGCTGAGCTCAGTGGCACTCAGAAATTCCACTTTCCATAAGCCTTCCAGAACACATTATAATTTTATAAGTTTTTACAGATGGAATAATTATCTTTATGTAACCAAAAGGAGGTCATAGAAAAGACAGTTTCTAATTAGATTCAGTTTAAAATTGTAGAAGTGTGTAGATGATAATATTTTTTATCCCTACAGTCATAATTAGTCTTTCTTTGCAAACATAATTGTTCTGAGTCACACTGGGATTATTTCCAGCTTATATACATCCATGCCATGCCATGTATTGCTTCAAGCATGACAATGTTTATTTGTCATAGCTACTTAGCCATGCTTAGAAAAAAGAAATGACATTCAAGTATTCTAAACTGCATTTGTAGCAAGCGTTTATGAATATGCTGTCTGTGTGTTCCAGAGATTAAAAAATGCTAGATATTTCAAAGTTGAGAGAATGGAAATGGAGATCACTAGCTCTTAACAATTCACCTATCAAGAGTTTATATTATATGGTTGTTTGCAAACACACACACACACACACACACACACACACACACAAACACACGCACGCACACATTTATTTCACTTAAAATGTGCTAGTCAATAATCAGAGTGTGCTATCTCATGTCATAAAGAACACACTTTCTGTCTTTGTCCCATGCCTTCGTGTGACACTCTGTGGTACTCATTTCTTCAGAACTGCTTTTGGGAAAATATTTTACACTTAGAACAGTATCAGAGGAGCCTTACAGTCAGTCTGAAGAAAATATAAAGTTATTTGATATTTCATAGGACAAGGTGAGCACATATGTATTGATGAGATATATACTAAAATGCAAAAAAATAACATGATGGATTTCTTTCCTTTTAAAAATTATCTGCTCTTATGTATTACTTCACAAAGTTTCAAATACATTCAATGCACTGGGATCATATTCAA
>NW_008344488.1:6708668-6710607 GCF_000622305.1 Nannospalax galili | reverse complement strand
TATATAGACACGAATGCTAAATGCACATAGGTATTTCCTGCCAGCAAGTTAGAGTACAGCCGCGGGGACTGGAGAGATGGCTCAGTGGTTAAGAGCACTGATTGCTCTTGCAGAGGACTCGAGTTCGATTCCCAGAACCCACACGGTAGCTAACAAGCATGTGTAACTCCAGTTCCGTGAGAATCCAATGCCTTCTTCTGAACTCTGTGGACAATGCATGACAAGAATGCACTTACACATGCAGGCAATACAGTGATACACATAAAAAATAATAATTTTTTTAAAGAGCACAGCCCCATATTTTTTCCATTCATTAATATTTTTTTTATTTTTCTTTTTTCACTTTTAATATTTTCAATCAGACTTTGTGCATTTCATATAATAAATCATAATAGAATTTAGATTCCCTACACCCTCCCTGACCCCATAGCCTCCCACCATATTTCAGGTATTCTGTCATATGTGCGAAATCCTACCGGGTCAAGCCTTTCTACCCAGGTGTCCCTCGGTGCTTGATCTTCTGGAGTCCACTTAGCTTATTTAGAGTCACTTCCTTAAAGAAGATTTACTCTCCCTAATCCCACAGTAATCATTTGCCAATAGTTCCTTGGCTAAGGTTTGGACTTACTGCACATTTCCCTTGCTTCATGTCAGGTTTTTGTCTGACTGAGTCAGCGTGGGTTTTGTGCGTGTTATCACCACTGCTGAAAGTTCTTATGAACAAGATCCCAGAGGCCAAAAAGCCTCTGTTCGTTATGTTCATGCACCAACCCTGACTCTTATAATCTTCTGCCCCCTCTTCCGTGGTAGTTCCTGAGCTGTGGGTGGGTGAGTTTTAACATAGAAGCTAACACAGGATTCCTATGTAGGGACTTACATTCTGTAGTCTCTTATTCTCTAAGACTTAGCCAGTTGTGGCCTTCTGTGTGTATCACACTCTGTTGTATGAGGAAGCTTCATTGGTGAGAGTTGGGGGATGTACACCCCATTAGGCTATGTTCCGTAAGTCTTAGGTGTAGAGTTTCCGCTGTAAATGTATCAGTTAGGGCAAGGCATGTCTCAAACATATATTCTCTGTGTGTGACCGTTGTAGAACTCGGCAAAAGCTTTCATCTGTTGCAAAGGGAAGTTTCTTTTATTAGTGGTTAATGGTTTACTTGTTTGTAAATATAAGGATCCATATTTACCATACACTACAATATTTCATTTGTCTAGAGATATGATAAGATAGGGTTGTCCTTAGGATCTTTGACCTCTATAGCGATGTGTATTTGGAACAACATTTTTCTCTTAATGTTAAAGGAATCACTTTGTATATATTTAACAATTCTCTTCATCCCAACTTATTTATAAAGTGGCATCCCAGCACCAAATTTAGTAGGGAAATAGTATGTTAATACGCATCTTAAATTATTTTAGTCATTCAATTTTTCACTGAGTCCAATTTTATTAAATTTTAACGATTGATTAAATAAAATATATCGAGAAAAAAATGTTTCTATAGTTGTTGGAAGAAAGGGAAAAATGAGATGAACATTGAAGAAAATCAGACTTTCCCTGTTTTGTTTCATACACTGCAATCTATCTTTTGAGTCCAGACATTTTGTTTTCAGGATCAACATCAGCAGCACCTAGTGTTAAAAATACACTGCTTATGATGGCTGTGGAGGTGAGGCCTTTGGGAAGTGATTATATCATGACTGCTCAATGAGATATTAATGTTTGTGAGGTATACTTACAATGTACAATATAGTAAGCACTCTAGTGGGGGGACAGAGGCTATGGCAGGGTGCCATCTGGGAAGTGGGTGTATAGTCAAATAAGATGGTTTGGGATGTTCTGTGTGATGTACACATGCAAAAAAAAATCAACAAATTTTTTAAAATGTATTATATTTTAGGAGGAAGCATGGAAATTTACATCTTGCTAATTAGTAGAG
>NW_008344488.1:6707610-6708456 GCF_000622305.1 Nannospalax galili | reverse complement strand
TCAATTTTATGTCTTACAGGGCTTATACTGAGTTCAATATTGTATAACTTAACTGTATTAACTCAACTGTGAACCTAAAAACTTGTGCTGACAACACAGTGGACAGTGACAGGGATGGCAGAGTATGGAGCCTCTAGTGGGAGAGGAAGGCTGTCTATCTGATGAGTTTGTAATCATGCTCAGATGCCGAGGAGCTCAGAAGGTGGGCGACTGTGACCAGTGATAGTCATGTTTATAGAGATTAGAAATGCATGTGAAAATGTCTCAATGTCAATAGGCTTGGAATGAATTTTTCTGTATGAAACTGTGTGTTTTGACAAGGAAGTGGAGATCTTTTTTAAACGATGGAACCTCATTTAATTTTATGTCTTGTAGAGTTTATAATGAGTAAAAGATTATATAAGTGTAATAATTCAACTGTAAGCCTAAAATTTTACAGCCAATTTTGAAAAAGATGCATCTTAGCTCAGAAAATTGTTATTGATGTCAGTGCTGTTGTAATGAAATGCTTCTTCTAAGTATGTGGTTATTAAATAAATAATTAACTGGGAAAAAAGAAAAAAATATATACTGCTTATTAATCAATTTGTGATTCTTTCCTACTGACCAAGAATCCAGTTTGTGAAATCCAGACAAGCAATGAATGACAGGAATCATATGTGTTATGGCACCACACCAACAGTGAATGGAAAGGCTGCAATGCCAAAGAAGGAGTCAGAGATCTAATGAGAATGTTAGTAACTTATATAGCTTGAGTTAGAGCAAGAAGTTGCTCTGTGAACAGTAAATAAGTAAAATACATTCTTAATTAGAGTTAAAAGTTAGACATAGAGAGTTCATTCACTC
>NW_008344488.1:6677681-6707336 GCF_000622305.1 Nannospalax galili | reverse complement strand
ATATATATATATGCTTTCCATGAAAATTTCTTTTTCCGTTTTTCTCCTAGTGGTCCTGAGAAAGACGTTTTAAATGCTGTGTGTACATCATCTCTCTGCAACAAGGCCAATTCCGTTGATTTTGAAGAGATTACAAATAGGTCTGTGCTTCTACGCCATAAGCACTTTTACTGGCTTCAGCTTTTATCTTGCCACATACAACAACCAAATCAATCACTGTGATTGGCTTCTTTGTTTCCCTCAAGACTTCATTCAGCACCACAGTGAAAAAAAGTGTCATAATGGAGATAATGGGGAAAAAGTTACTATGTCTCCATCAAGAATGCCTCAAAAGCTAATATTCAAGTTATACAACTTTATTCAATGTAAATGGTGAAACAACAGGGTAGGTATTACATTGTTAAATACTGTATTTCCCTTTATTCCATTCAGTAGAGAAAAGGAGTGGTTCTTAGTCCTAGTGTTTTTGCAAACAAAGATTTGACATTGAGTCAGACACTTAATATTTCTGAACATAAATTTTGAAGTGTGATAATATATTAAATGAAATTATTTCAATATTAAAATCATATGGTTCTATCTGAATGATCTTTTAGTGATAATTATAAGTATTATTCTAATATTAATATAATTATTGCAATGTATAATCTATCAATCTAAGTTAGATTTAATTTTTTTGATTATATTTTATGCAATATATACTAATTCTGCAACTTAATAAAAATGTTCCTAAATATATCAAAATTATGGGAATAAATTTAGCCACACTAAAATACCAGATTAGTATATTTCTACAAAAAAATTTCACATCTTGTTCATGTATTCACATGACTGGAATAAATAACCAGGATTTTAAATGCACAGCAGCAATATTGGTCACACCCACGTGCATTTCCAATGTAACTAGGTGTTATCATTTTTCCTTTCTTGCCTGGATTCTGCCTGGAGTGCTTTTCAGTCTAGCACTAGTGACAGCTGCGATCATCTTCAGTCACAAGTGGACCATTATTTGAGTAGTTTTTGTCTTCTGAAATACATGGCCACTGCAGAAAAAATAACTATAGAAGAATATAAGCAACAGAGCAATACTTCATAATTCATATATAACTATTGCTATCATTTCCATCATTTTTCATATAAATGTACACAATAGGAGGTGAAATTTAAAAGGTGTTCATATCTGCTTTTTATAATTTGGAAATACAAAATGATAGCATTATAATCTTTGATTTGAAATATATTGATGAAATATTTCAATTATAACCTTTATTTGAAAATCAATCATATTTAAAACTATTTATGCTGGATGTATTTTATTTTTTAAATTCTTCAAGAGATCTCATACAAAAGCTGCGAGGGATCTGATTCTGATGCCAGCAAAATGCTTGGAAACAATATGATTAGTCTGATTCCAGGGAACCATTATTTAATGTTCGTACAATAGCCAACAGGATATTCTGCAGCTGTTAAGCCTGATGATCACTAGGTGTGGAGAAATTATTTTTCTTTGAGTCTCAATATTTTCATCTGTTGATTGAGTCATGTAATTCAGAATCTTTTGGGGATGTTTCTTGTTATTAAATTGTCCCTTGAAAATGTAATACTTGTATATAATATAACATGGACACACTCAGCCCTCTGCCCTCTCTTAGCTTCCTCCAGAACCTCCCTGGATTTGTGGCTCCAACCCATCCCCCGGTTCCCCATCTCACTTGGGTCTTTTGTTTTGCTTTGCTACTTTGTGACCCACTGGGTTTAACAATGCCAGTCACATGGCCATGAATGTAAGTCTATTCATTAAACACTGGAAACTCATGACTTCATTTGTTCTTAATTTTGGAGTTTTGGGGACATGATTCTGCTATGCAGCTCAGATCATCTCAAGCGTCTGATCCTCCTGCTTCTCCCTCTTAGTACTGGGACTGCATGTGAACTATAATGCATCCAGCCATATTTATTTAGACTGTTTTAGAGGAAGTGACATTTATTTTAAACTCATACTTTTAAACCAATTTTCTTCTACCATGGTTTACTCTAATAAAATTTTGTGAGTTTTCTCCTCCAGCACTTATCAATCATATACTGAATCTTCTCATGTCAAAAGTGTCAGAGTGTATTGCCTTTAATTTTGAGTTGCTTTTTACATATTTCATCCAATTCATCCAATTTATAGTTATCTCCATCAGACAAATTTGAGCAGTTCCTAATGCATAAAACAGTAAAATATGATTGCACTTTACAAACACATTTTAAAATACATTGTTTGGATAATTATTCACCAAATGTGAAGCAGTAATTGTTTCCTATTTATTTTTATCAATGATTTGCATTTAATTACTTACCAATTTTCTCATTAATTTGATTTCACAATATAATTACTGTTATTCCATTGTTTAAAATAATGTTTTAAAGAAAAAATGAAAAATAAGACAATAAATCAGCAGAATATGTATGGTCCACTTTCAACATTTATCCAGGTATTGATAGAATTTTGCCTCTGCTGATACTTTAGTGTAAAATATTTTTAGAAGCTTAGATATAATTTTATTTTCAACATCAATTTGTTTCACTATACATGACAAAATAGTAAATATTTTAAAAGTCATCAAAATTCAAATAACTTCAAATAACATTTTAGTAATATTTCTTATCATTCAATACAGTACGCTAGATTCATATAATTCTCAAACACCCATTAAGTAAGATAAATCCATATTTTTAATTAATTCTGGGCCTTTAGAATGAAATAAAATAGGACAGTATCATTTGTGCCTGGTCTCTATCTAGCTGCTTTCTAGCAGGTAATGTTTTCTAGACTATGCAGTATGTCTCTAGACCTTGTGGGTGAAAGTAAGTCTTGAAAAACCCCAGTTCTTTGTTATTAATGAGAAATTACTATGCCACAGTCATCCCGTGGGTGGCAAATCTTGAGAAAGCCTCAAAATTTAGATTCATCAGATTATTTATTTTATTTACTTGTTTCTGATGTCATAAGTTAATTTCCCATAACCTAGAAGTTAGCTTTAAATATCTTTTGGTAAGAAAACTATTTAAAACATCATTTGCTATGCAAAGTACAATAAATTAAAATACATTAAAAGCATTTATTGTATGTTGGGCCAAAAACAATAGTTTATTGTTCTAGATTTTGAAAAATCAAAACCATAACAATGTTAACAGAGTATATAGCTCAGAAGCTAATATGTATGTATATGAATGTATGTATGTACATATGTATACATTCAAAACTACATTTTAAGAAATTATTATTTTTATTTTATGTGTATGACTATATTGCTTGCATGTACGTAAGTGCATCTGTGTTGTGCAATGCCCATGGAGGTCAGAAGACGGAGTCTGATTCTTCTGGAACTGGAGTTACCTGACAGGAAATTGAACCTGGGTCCCCTGCAGGAGCAGCCAGTACTCTTAACCACTGAAGCATCTCTTTAGCCCCTCAAGCTATATTTTTGTTTTCTTAAGCATAGTTTGGCTTCCACAAGACCATCACAACAATCAATATAATCAACACAGCCATCCATCACTCCCAAAAACTCTATCCTGACCCTTAGAAATCACTGTTTTCATTCTTCCATCCAGCCTTATTTCCTCTCAGGTATTTTTCTGATTCCATTTAACCTTTCCCAAACTACATTTTTTGTAAGATATTACATACAGTTCAAATTACTTTCATCAGGGCTGTTTTGCTCTGTATAATTAAATTATTATTTATATCAATAATTCATTTCTGTTGGATCTTCAGATAGTGTTTCATTAGATAAGAGCACTTGCTCACTAGCATGAGTACCTGATTTCAAATCTCAAGTATCCATGAAAACAATGAGTGTGGCCATGCAGAAGCCTGTGTCCTAGATTCAAAGGGGTGGAGATAGGAGGATCACACAGGCTTGTGGCCAACCAACCAAGATCCAATTTCAGTGAGACATGCTCTTTCAAGAGTATAAGGTGGATAGTCATAAAGCGGGATGGGGTAGCCTTCCTTTGGCCTCTGCACCTGCATGCAGACATGAAACTTAATACCACACACACACACACACACACACACACACACACACACACACAATATAAATTTAAAAATAATTCATTCTTCCTTGAATATTGAGTATGACATTGCAGGGACATGCATCTCTTTATTAACACTTCAACTAGTTGCATATTTGACTGTATTGTTTTTATGATCAAAGTAAATTTACTCTAAACTTTCTATAAATATCTCTATATAGACAAATGATTTTAGTTCACACAGGTAATTATCCAGAGAGTAAATGGCTGCATCAAAAGTAGATTTATTTTCACCTTTTACCAAATTGACAAATGATTTTCCTATGTGGTCAAGAATTTTTATATTACCACCACCAGTTAATGAGAGGCATGGTTATACTTTACTCTCTCAAAAACTCAACAAAATCTTTCTAATCATCACTATATATTCTGGATTCTATTCTTTTATCAGATACAATCAATAATCATTTGCTCTCTGCTTGTGGCTCATCTTTTCCATTTTATTAATAGCTTTTTAAAATCTTTTAATTGAATTTTTGTGAATTCATACAGAACATCTCAAACAATTTTACTCATATTTATAATCCTGTCCTCACTGGAATCCTCCCATAGCCTCCTACCCCTAATTGGAGACCATATACTCTGTCATCCCTGGTAAGGCCCACTGGGTTGTTAGTGTCCCCAGTCATTCTCCTGTGCAAGTCCATCCACTGAATCTCATCAGCCTACCTATGGTCCCTTATTTTAGGAAGATCAGCTCTTCATCTAGCAGCAATATGTTGCCATCATTCCTTCAGATAAGATTGAGGTCTGCTGTTAATTTTCCCAGTTCTGTGTTGGGTTTTTGTCTCCCTGAGGTTGTATGGTACTTGTGTAGGCTGATACCCATTGCCACAGAATCAATTGAGCAGTTTCCCAGGAGCTTGTAGGACTCTGTTTCCATATGGTCATTCCTATCCTCCCTGGATCTTACAATCTTTCCACCCCCTCTTTCGCAATGGTCCCTCAGCCTTGGGTGGTAGAAGTTTAGCAAAGGGGTCCTGTCCAAGGATCATTGTTCAGCATATTCCTGATCCCTGCACTTTGGCCATTTGTGATCATTTCTGTTCATGATCCTTTGCTGCATGAGGGAGCTTCATTACTGAAAACTTGGAAAATCATTAGTATCCTCTTCTTTATTCCTGTTCTATGTTCCAGGACCCTTAGGTGTAGAGGTTGCATTGTAGATGTGTGATTTATGCTTGAGCAATTCAAAGACAATGTTCATTTGTGACCAGTTGTGGTACTTGGTAATAGTCTCTGACTGATGAAAAATGTGCTTCTTTGATGAGTGGTAACTGGGATGTTTTTCTGTAAATATAGGGATACATATTTTGCACATAGTAAGAAATCACATTAGTTTAGTGATGTGACAGTGTTAAGCTTCTCTCAAAGGTCTAAGGCTCACCGACCATATGTATTAGGTTATGTTTACATTACTACACTTGAATTTCTTCCTCTTGAGTGGGGTTTTATTAAAATTAGGTAGCTATTCATTTGCCCCAAGATAAAATTGCCACCATTCCACCAATGACATATGCTGTGCTGGCCATTAATATGGTTATTTGGTCTTGAGGCTGGTGTGGGATCATCCATTGATGTTTTCACTTGGAACCTTCATAGTGCTCTCCAAAACTATGACAGCTAGCCTTCAGCTGAAGTGGTTTCAGATCAGTTGCAGTTTTATTGCTCCAAATCTTGTATCTGAAAAGTATGTTCTGTCTTTGGCAGTAGGATATTACCTTCAAGTTCCTGCAGGCCATCAAGGGCTGTAACATTAGCCTGAGAAATTTTTGGAGTCTCTTGGACCACCCTGGGCAACAACTCAAAGAAAGGTGTCTCCTGTCTGGCACTGTTTCTTGCTATGTAGCCTTTAGCTATACACATGTACTAATGTAGAGATACTGTATGTATAATTTTTCAGCAGGTTGTTGAACTAATATGGTTCTCTCTGGTTTTTAAATCTAGCTAGACATTATATATCTCCTCTCTCAATCTCTCTCTCTCTCTCTCTCTCTCTCTCTCTCTCTCTGTCTGTCTAAACCTTTCTCCATCGTTTTCCCAGTGCTCCCATTTTCTCCATTTCTCCCTTTATAATACCTGTCACCCATGGTCCCACCTCTATTGAGCTTCTTTGCCTTTATCCCCAAGGTTTCTTGTATAACCCTACCTCCTCGCTCCCATTTAAATAACCCCATTTTCATGCATTTCTCTCCTAATAACACCTGTTTCCTACTGCTCGTCTCTATCAGGTTCTTTCCTTTCCTTTAACTACCTGGTTCCTTTTCATTATCCTGGTACCTGTAGTTATGTCCAGATACATACTCACTTATAAGGATTTGGTGCTAGGATCCACATAGTAGGGAGAGGATCCACAGATGAAGGAGACCATACATCAGTTGTTGTTCTGAGTGTGTGTTACTTCACTTAGTATAATAGTTTCTAGTTCCATCCATTTACCTGAAAATTTCATGATGTCATCTTTCTTTATCATTGAGTAAAACTCCATTGTGTAAATGTACATTTTCCTTAACCACACATCAGTTGAGGGACATGCAGGTTGCTCCATCTCTTAGCTATTGTGAAAAGAACAGTAACAAACATGGATGTACAAGTGTCTCTGAAATAAGATGAGTCCTTTGGATATATGACAAGCAGCAGTGTAACTGGGTTAAATGGTAGATTCATTTGTACTTTTTAAGGGTTTTCCATACTGCTTTCCACAGAGTTTGCATGAGTTTGCAGTCCCAAAATCAGTGAATGAGCATTCCCCTTTCCCCACATCCTCACCAAAATTTGGCATCATTTGTTCTCTTGATTTTAGTCAGTATGAATGGGGTAAGATGAAGTCTTAAATTGGTTTTAATTTGAATTTCCATAATTACTAACAATGTTGAACAACTTTTAAGATGTTTCCTAGTCATCTTTATTTCTTCCTTTGAGAACTCTTTGTTCAGATCCTTAGCCCACCTTTTGATTGGATTAGTTCCTTTATGATTCTTTGCTTTTTAAGTTCTTTCTATGTTCCATGTGTTAAACCTCTTTCAGATGTGTTGCTGGTGATGATTTTCTCCCATTCTGTGGCTTTTCTCTTCACTTCCTTGGTTGCTTCTTTTGATGTACAGGAGATTTTTAGTTTAATAAGGTCCCATTTGTTGATTCTTCATCTTGTTTCCTGAGCAATTGATGTCTGGTTTAGAAAATCCTTTCCTATTCCTATATCTTGTAGGTTATTGTCAATGTTTTCTTCTAATAGTTTTCAAAATTTCAGGTTTCATAATAAGGTCTTTGATCCATTTGAGTTGACTTTGTACAAGGTGAAAGTCAGGGGTCTAGTTTCATTATTCTACTGGTGGAGATCCAGTTTTGCCAGCACCATTTGCTGAAGATGCTGTCTTTCCTCCACTGAATATTCTTGGCCCCTTTGTCAAATATCAGGTGGTTGAAATTGCATGTGCTCATGTCTGGGTCTGCAATTTTGTTCTATTGTTCTGTGGATCTATTTTTGTGCCAGTGCAGTGTTGTTTTTATGATTAGAACTCTTGGATTCATTGATTCTTTCTATTCTTTTCTTTGTTTCTGGTTCCATAGTTTATGCTCTTAGTTTTGTTATTTCTTCTCTACTTGGTTTGGGTTTCATTTGTTGTTGCTTTTCAAGTGTTTTTAGTTGCAATGTTAAGTCATTTCTTTATGTTCTTTCTGATTGGTCAACATAGGCACTTAGAGCTATAAAGGCCCCTCTAAGGACTCTTTCAAAGTGCCCCAGAGGTTTTGTTGTGTTGTATTGTCCTTTTCATTTAGGTCCAGTAATACTTTTATTTTTTCTTAATTTCTTCCTTGACCCATTCGTCATTCAGGATTGTGTTGTTTAATCTCCATGTGTCCATGTAGTTACTAGGGTTGCTTCTGGTGTTTATTTTAGGCTTTATTGCATTGTGGTATGATAGAATGCATGGAATTATTATTATTTTTTTAATATTCACTTTAAATTTTAATAGATGCTTTTTAAAAAACCTCAAATTAAAGTTACAGTTTTAACAATATACAAAATGTTACAGTAATTCAGATTTTTTGGCATAATGACTACAGATTTGATAAATACATTTTATATCTCATAATAGCAATGAAGATTATACAAAAACTATTAAAACAATTGTGAGAATAATTTCAATTGTCACTTAAATATCTAAAGCTATTTTCCTTTGCGTTCTTCCAGAATGATTTGTTCTTATTCTTTACCTTAATTTGAGGGACTTCAAGAAGATACTTGTTTTTTTTCATACAGAAAAATTCATTCCAAGGCAATTGACATTGAGACGTTCTCACACGCATTTCTAATCTCTATATACATGACTATCACCAGTCAAATTATATTTTTATAATTGTTAAGGCTTGTTTTATGCCCTAGTATGTGGTCAATTTTTGAGAAAGTTCTGTGGGGTGCTAAATAGAAAGCACATTCTTTGGTGCTTGGGTGAATATTTGATAGATGTCTGTTAGGTCCATTCAATATATGGTATTATGTAATTAAGATGCTGCTCTGTTTATTCTCTGTCCTCTTGACTTCTCTAATGGCGAAAATGGGATATTGAAGTCCCCTACTGTTAGAGAGTTGGGATTGATCTGGGTCTTAAAGTCCTGTAGTACTGTTTTTATGAAGTTATGTGCATCAGAGTTTGTGCACATATGTTCATGATTACATTATCTTCTTGGTCAATTTTTCCTTTGATTAGAATGAAGTGACCCCCTTTATATCTCTTCTAATTAGTTTTAGTTTGAAGTCTTTTTGTCAGATATTAGAATTCCAACTCCTGCTTTTTTTTTTTTTTTTTTTTTTTTTAGTACTACTTACTTGGAATGTCTTTCCAAGCTTGTACCTTAAGGTAGTCCCTGTCCTTAAAAGTGAGATTGCTTTCTTGCAGAAAACAAAAAGATGGGATTTGTTTCTTAATCCATTCCATGTCTTTTGACTGGGAAGTTCAGTCCATTGATATTTAAAGTTAATAATGAAAAATGTGTATTAATTCCTGTCATTTTGAATTCTGTTTGCATTCTTGGTCTAACTGTGCATTTCCACAGTTATACTGTCATTTAGTTTCTTTCTGTTACACCTTGGGTATAGTTGTTCTTTTTGTCAGCTCTTTGTATTGCTTCGAGAATTCTCTGAAGGGCTGGTTTTGGTGGACATGAATTCTTTCAGCCTATTTATGTCATGGAAGATTTTTCTTTCTCCTTCAACAATAATCGATGATTTGGCTGGGTAAAGTATTCTGAGTTGACATCTGTGTTCATTTAGAACTTGGGATACATTGATCCAGTCTCTTCTGGCTTTCAGAGTTTTCACTGAGATGTCAGCTGTAATTCTGATGGGTTTTCCTTTATATGTGACTTGTTTTTCTTTTGCAGCTTCCAGGATTCTCTCCTTTTACTGTATGTTTAGTGTTTTTACTATGATATGCCATGGAAAGTTTCTTTTCTGGTCTTGCTATTTGGTGTTCTATGTGCTGTCCTTCCTGTTTTTGTATGAAAGTGTCTTTCTTTGATTTTGGAAAGTTTTCTCCTACAACCCTGTTGAAGACCTGGTCCATACTATTATCTTAAGACTCATCTCCTTCCTCTATGCCTATGATGGGAAAATTTGGTCTTTTTTGTGTCACACATTTCCTGCATATTCTATTCCTGTGTTTTCTTAAAATTTTCATAATCTTTCCTTGAGCTGTCCAAGTCATCAACTTTATCATAAGTCTTGATATTCTGTTTTGCATTTCATTCATTCTATTGGTGAGGCTTTCTCCTATCATTTCTAATTGGTTTATTGAGTGTTTCATTTCCTTCTTTGTTTCAGCCTCAGTATTTTTCAATATTTCTAACTCTTTTCTGAATTCACCCAGAAGCTTATCCTGATCTTCTTTCAGTTCTTTAATTTTCTTGTTTTTGTGTTGTTTTAATTAATTGAATTATTTTATCATGTTTATAATTGTTCTTTTGATTTCCATGTCCTGTGTTATCTTTAGGGGGTTCTCATTGTACTCCTCTATAGGACTGTTGGTACTTGTTGGGGACACATTATTTCAGTTTTCCATGTCATTATTTTTTTTTTTTCTGCTGTGACTTTGGCATGTGGATTTCTTTTGTAGTTCTTGATTCTTTTGTTAGACTCAAGCCTTCCTTTGGTGAGTTTATGCCTCTTTCTGTTTGTAAACTTTGTGTGCTTTTATTTTTTCCTTGTTGGGAATGAATAGCTGGTTGGTCTAGGCTTCCAGGTTCTCTCTTTTGATTTTATATTGGAGGGGCCAGATGACTTTAGTCATGCTGCCTAAGAGTCCCAACATAGGCCCAAGTTGTGTGAGAATCAGATGTTCTCAGGGTTCCTCCTAAGGTCTGGATCCCTGTAGTTCACAGGCACTGTACAATTAGGGAGGATTGCTAAGTAGAGGTAGGATCCAGGACTCTCAGGAAGTCAGAGAATGAGACCGGTCTCAGGAATCCAGGACAAGCTAAGAAGGTGGCTGCTATAGGCAGGTTGGCGATGGGGACAGCCGGGGATGAAAACTGGTCTCAGGTATGCAAAAGCAAGTTGGGGATGGGGGCAAGCTGTGAGGGTTCTAGGGAACTAGACTGAAGAATTGGATTGGTCTGAGTGCAAAGGATCAGGAAGCAGTGAGGAATCTGGGCCAAGTGAGTAGTCCAGAGGTCTGTGGTGCCAAGAGAAGTGGGTCAGTGCCCATGCTAGAAGGAGAAAGGGGATGTTTAAAGCTAGGAGGCTGAATCAGGTTGTGGGAGTCAAGACACAGTGGGCATGGTCAAACTTACCAGGAATGGAACATGCCCTAAGGAATACCAAGCAGGTTGGGGTGGGACAGCCTGGGATGAAGGCTGGTCTCAGGTGTGCAAAGGTGAGGTGGGGTAGGGGACAGGCTTTGAGGGCTCTAGGGATCTAGACTAAAGAATTGGATTGGTCTGGGTCCAAGGGATCAGGAAGCAGTAACGAGTCTGGGCTGAGAGGGTAGTCCAGAGGCCTGGGGTGCCTAGAAAGAGGTGGGCCTTTGCCCAAGCTAGAAAGAACGAAATTACCATATTTTTATAGGCTACGAGATGACGACCAAAATATCAGGGCCCTAATGGCTGAAATCTATGATTATCACCATTATGAAACAGGAGGAGATTCTCTAAGTAATACTGAAATATGGAGAGTTAAGTGTACTTGGATATACCATTGCAAGAGAAAAGCAGAGGAACATGATAAACAACCACATAAACCATGTGAAAATAAGAAAGAAAGAGGTTTGAACATGCAATGTTGCTGAACTTGAGGTTCATGAGTCTGAGAAGAAAAGCAATGGAATCCAGCTGGGGAGGAATGCCTGGAAGGGATTCCTTTACAGATACACAGAGAGGGAAGTGCAATTGATTCTTAGTTTTAATTCAGTGAAATCTATTTTGAAATTCTGACTCACAGATCCATCAGAGAATAAAATACATTTCAGTTTAATCTCTTGAGTTTGGAAGAGGTTGTTACACTTTCATTGAAATCAGTTTTTCTTGAAGAGAGATGTCTAATTTTGACAAATTTTATTGATTTTAACCGATGTGTTTTTGATATTTATATGAATCAAACAATGTATCACTTAACAAATATTTCTTCTAAGATATATCAAGTATTTGTCACTTTATATATGGTAAAGTATGTATCAAAATTTCTTTTTAATCTTAAGTGAACATATTTTATATTAAAGATATTTTTGTTGGTATTTTATATTAAAGATTTTTTTTTCTCAAGCAATGTTCTTTTTGAATTTCTGTTAAAAATCAGTTGTTTGTTGCACTTTATTTTATTCCCAACATTCTGGAGACTGAAGCAAGAGAATCTCAAAGGTTGTGTGTGTTTTTGGGTGTGTTGGTGTATCTGTGTATGTGTGTCTGTGTCTGTGTATCTGTGTGCTTCTTTGCTTTTATAATATATATTTTTATTGAACTTTTGTGCATCATATATATTTTAATCATATTTAGACCCTCTCCCCTATCCATAACCACTTATATGCTCCCCCACACTGGATTTCACACATATGTTAAAGCCTATTGAGTAAAATCCCCCATCCACTACAGCTACACCTAAGGCTCATGGAAAATAGTGGAAAAATGTTTAGGGAGAATTTGAATGTATTTCTCAACTCTTACCAGCAAAGCTTCCTTATGCAGCAGAGGTTGATTAACACAGAAATTTACAACTAGCTAAAATGTAGAAAATAAGAGACTGTAGAATGCATGTTCCTGTATAGGACTCCTACAGTAAACCTCTGCCACCCAAGGCTCAGGGACCATTGTAGAAGAGGGGACCCAAAGACTGTGAATTATCACAAGGAAACAACTTTTCAAGGGCTGGGAACATGTTTATAAGAGCTTACAACAATGGCATGAATATGCTGAAGACCCTTGCAAACTCAAACCAGTCAAAAAACTATCATAGAACTGGGAAAATGAGTAAGAAGCCCCAAGCTTAGTTGAGGAACTATTGCCAGCTGATCGATCATTCCTGGGTGAGGGGCAATTGGCCTTCTTTAAGTGAGTGACATCAGATAGGTGGAGGATCTCAAGTTTTAGGTCACCCTGGATTACAAAGTAAAGCTCTGATGCATAAAAACTAAAAAAATAATAATAAAAAAAAATAACACTTGCTCATTTATGATCTCACACTCTGATCTATGTGTACATTTATTTTCCCATAGTTAAGTTGTTTTTCAGACATGATGTCACCAGGACACACTCAACATTACTATAGAATTAGAAGTCAGCAAAAAATAAAAAATAAAAAACATGATAATTTCCTCTACATGTCCCTATATGTCCCTTACCCTGATAGCATTACTTTTGCCTAGTTAGGTCATAAGAATTTACATAATAATTGTAAATTATATAATCTTATAAAACTATCTGGAAAATTTAAATTATAAAGACTGTAGATCATTCTGGATATAACTGATCTGGTTAACTATTGTTTTTGTGTGTATTCTGTTTGGTGATGAATGATCTAGTGATTTAAATGCTCCTTCCTTTCTTATTTCTTCAATTTATTTTTTTATTTCTTTTGGTCCCTAGCTGGCCTTGAACTCCCAGAGATGATCCTGCCTCTGCCTCCTGAGTGATGGGATTAAAGGCCTGTGCCACGACACCTGGCTTAAATGCTCTTCCTAAGGCATGACAAACAACTAGCATTACAGTTACATTCTTTTATTTGCTTTTCCTGTCTTGTTATTTGTGACATTATCTCCATTTATTTTGGTTTTTCATTTTTTATGTGCCCAATAATACACTATTTTTATAGCATGAATAAGAAACTTGTTTAAAATAGTAACAAAGAAAATATTACTTCATTTAACCTATGTAATATTTCTTCATCACTCATTATTTTATGTTTATACATTTATACATTTCTTCCTATTTTCATAAGAAAATCATGCTAGTGATGAAGTGCCTATTTGTTCTGCCTTGTACTTAGTTTATAACATTTACAATTATAGATTTAAGTTTTACACAAAAATTTAACACATGACATTCTGCTGTCAGTAGTTTGACATTATTTCTGACAAAGGTTGTGATTATTTCCTCTTTCCAATAGTTAAGTTTTTCTCATGTTTAATATTACTAAACATGTGTATGTATGTAACTCAGTGATAGCATTTGTTTCTTATGCACAAAGCTCTTGGTTTGAATACTAGCACACAGAGATAAACACATATGTAGACATACACACACATTTTCTAAACAATATGCGATATAAACTTTGAAACTTCAATATAAGGGTTAAATTTCCCCTCAGCTGATTTTCTTCACTGACCTTCATTAAATAAATGGATACCAAAGAACACATCTGCTTGATATGTACAGAGGAATCACAGAACCCTGTGTTCTTTCTTAATTAAGTGTTTTGTAACAGCCCTTCCTAACAAGAGTCAAAGACCTAGGTTTTCTCTCAGGAGCTGTTCAAAAATACATTCAGAATATTCACAACAAGGTCATGCAGAGAAGCTTCTAACCTAGACGCCATGACCTTCCTGATGATTATCTTATTAAACTTGACTATGAATTCCACTAGATTACTTTTCTTCCTCAGAGTCAGATAAGTAAATCTATTTGGATTTATGAAAATGCTGTGGAGATGTGCAAACACTGAGAGCTGCCATCCTGTCAGTAGTGAGAGCAACCTCAGGAAAATAGAAGGTTCTCAATAGCCAAAGTATGCTGAAGGTTTGTTTTAGTACGCAACAATTAGAAGATGCCTTTTGTATCCAATCTTGCAAATGTTGCACCAATTTACCCATACTTCCTCTGCTTATATTTGTTGTGTAAAAAAGTCTTATTTCTTTGCTATGATGAGAGAGGCCTTTTTTCCTTATCTTTCAAATGGCAAAAGAGTAAATATTTGTCACACTCTTTCTAATCGAAGTGCTTTACAACATTAGTCTAATTATTAACACCCTTAGGTTTTTAACAGAAAATATTTTGTCTAATTAATTTCATAGAATATAGCATGAGAAATTTTAAGATAAATCTTAATTTTGCAAGTAAAAAGATAAGAAATGTATGAATAATTTTTCTTCTGGCTTGACTGCTGTTTTAATCAGGTAGCTGGTGTTTCCTTGAGATAGAGGGAGGAAGTAGGGTACAGGTTGGTGGCACAGGCCTTTGTTTTCATCATTCTGAAGGCAGAGGCAGGCAGGTTTCTTTAAGATGGAAGCTGGGTTGGCCTACAGAGCAAATTCCAGGTCAGCTGGGGCTTCAGGGAGATGCTGTCTCTGCAAACAAACAAAAAGAGTAAGTAAGCCAGTTAAATACTAATAAAAGCTCATCTATCTCAATGTCAGCTGTCAATCAAGGAGATTGTTATGGGAACACTATGACTTTCTGGTAGTTTTATGAGAGCATTTAAATAAATGATGCTTGAATGGAAATTTACAGCAATGCAATCACATCATTGCTGAGCTACAAAATACAATTAAGTAGCTTAAATGGAAGATAAATTGTGTTTTATTTCATTTTTCCCAGTTGCAAAAGTTGTAACCTGTCTATACCAATTATGTGAGATAATGTTACTTTTTAAAATGTCATTTTTTGTTTTGTTTTCTAGGTTTTAGGATTATAAAGGATACTTAAGATTGTAAAAGATTATTAAGAAAAACACATATTTTATATGCATCATCGTATTTCCTGTGAAGAATAATAGTTAAAAACATAATAGAATGGATTGCTGCTTCCTCAAACTCTGGATGCTGGTAATTCTTCTCCTCTGGCCTTGCCTTGCGCTTGCAGAAAACTTGAAAGCACAGAAGCCTCAGTCAGCAGCAGCATCTCCTGGAAGAGTTAAGCGTGGCTGGGTATGGAACCAATTTGTTGTACCAGAGGAAATGGAACCTAATCAACATGTCGGACGGGTACTTATTTTCCGAAAGAGATACAGTAAATGATTTTATAACTATGTGATATGAATGAGTTAGGAAAGTTGAAATGTTTGATGATTTCTACGATTTTTAAGGGAATCATTTAGAAAGAATGAAACACCAGCATAATACTTAATTTACATTTTCAAGCAACAAATAAAAATTGTGAAGAAGAAATGTTCTTCCCCCTCCTTTTGTTTTTTGTTTTTTTTTTTTTTTTTTTTTTTTCTTTTTGACAAGGTTTTCCTGTATCCCCAGCTGGTCTGGATCTCACAGAGCTCCATTTGCTGCTTCCTTGGAATGCTGAGATTGAAGGAGTGAACCATGAAGCATAGTTTATGTTCTGGGTTTCAAATTTCACTTTCTAATGTCCTCATCAGCTTCTAGATACTAATTGTGTTATTTTTGGAAAAGGATCAAAGCAGCTACACAGAGTCAATACCGTTTACCAACATATTTAGCCTGATTTTCTATGCTAAGTAGCTATTGATTTACCTCTCATTCATTTTTAAGGAAGCAGATTGACATCATCTCCTGCACCAGCTCAGGAACTTCAGCTGCCTCCACGTGTCATTTGAGTAGTGAAGTGGAAGTACAAAGAACAACACTTTTCAACGTTTAGGAGATTATATTTTAAGAAAATGTCTTTAAATTAGACAGAGCCTCCCTACTTTATATTTTTATTTTCCATTGTTATTTCATTTTCTTTAAACACAAGTAATTACAATAGCGCATCCTTTTCTTAAGTCTCTCTGTAGATGAATATACCAAAGTAAGTTCAACTGCTAATTAACTGGTAATAAAATTTAATTAGACCCAAAGGGTGAAGCCTTCAAAATTCATTAACTGGCTTTGCTCAGTCAAGTCAGGTGACCTGAAATGTCGGCTACCCAGAGTCCATGGAAATTCTACCTAACATATCAGGAAGCAGTATGCAAATGAATTCATCCACAGGCTTAGGTTGGGGTGAAAAACATTTCCATGTGGGCATGTGTGTGCTACTACAAATATTTTTCTATTTTTCCAACATGTCTAGGGAAATTTCCTACATGATTATCATGCATAAGTGAATGGTTACACTTATTACTCTTTCTTTTTTTATTTAATTTTTTATGCATGAGGATTTTCCTTAACACATGTGTGTATACCATGTGCCTGCCTTGTGTCTACCAAGGTCAAAAACTAGCATAAGATTCCCTGACATTTGTCTGGAGTTATAAACTGTTGAGATCTGCAACGTGGGTGCTGGGAACTGAACCTAGGTCATCTACAAGAGCAGCAAGTGCTCTTAACTGCTGAGCCATATTTTCAGTCTTTGTTCTTTTTGCCTTACAAAATTATACATAAAGCCATTTCGCAGATTTCCCTTCTAAACTATTTCACATGGCTTCTAGAACATGAAAGTATTTATTTGTTTGTTTTGAGACAGGGACTCCTTGTATCCCCAGCTGGCCTGGAACTTGCTGTGTGGGTCAAGGTGGCTTAGATCTCATAGAGATCTGCCTGCCTCTGTCCCCAAAAGATTAGGATTAATAGTGACATAATAGATTTTAGGTATTTATAATTAAACAACTAATAAAGGGAAAATGTAGTTGATCTGAAAACATCAGTTCCATGAATGATATATTTTCTAAAGGGGGTTAAATTGTTAAATGTAATGAAGTAAAAATTAGCCATTGAAGTAAAAATTACCAGTTTGATAGTTCTTACCTATCTGAGAAAACAAATTTAGAAATATAAGAAATTTAATAAAATATACTAGTGTCTAGTAGGTATGAATTTGCTTGATATGTTTTGTGACATTATAAAGCAAACAAATAACAAAGACAACATTTTGGAGGTTTTATTATGCTTAATCTGGTCCTTCAAAATATTCAGCTCAGAGCTGGAGAGATGGCTCAGCAGTTAAGAGCACTGGTTGCTCTTACAGAGGAGCAGGGTTCAATTCCCAGCACCCACATGGCAGATAACAACTGTCTGTAACTCCAGTTCCAAGGGATGCAATGACTTCTTCTGAAAACTTCTGACCTCTGTGGGCAATGCATGACATGTGTCACTTACATACATGCAGGCAATACACATATACACATAAAATAAAAATAAATAAATCATTTCTAAAAATACTAAGCTCATTGATCTTTGGAAATTTATGCCATAAATATATTTGGAAAGAATTCCTTAATTTCTAAATTTAACTTATCTTAAATCTGTCATTGAATAAATCTCAAATTATGTCAAAATATTATCATATAAAAAGATGGGCCTTTTTTTCATATTTGAAACATTAATTGGAATATAACTTTACTGTCATACATTTCTTAACATTGTGTCATAGTAAATTTTATTCACTTTATAAACAGTTAACTGTTAAGTTAAATAGTTTTAGTTGGTCCAGAGTAATTACTTGCAACTTGAGCAATTTTTATGAATTGGTTTAATGTTGTGCTTTTTGGTTAACCGTACTTTCACTGGAGTCTTACACCGAAAAGGAACATGTTCACAAATGGTGGCTTGAGATACGAGCAAGGTCAATCACAAAGCCATCCCTGTGTTAAAATGTATCCATATAAAATAACTTGCAAATGGGAAGCCACACTGCCAATTTAACTATCCAAAAGACACTTTCATTTTTCATACACTGTTCTAAACCTCATTTATTTATTTTATGTGTATGAGTGCTTTGATTGAATGAATGTAAGTGCTCCCATTTCATGCATTGCTCACAGAGGCCAGAAGTGGTAATGAAGCCCTAAGAACTAGAGTTCTGGACATTTGTTATTGACCATCTAGATGCTGGGAACTGAACCCATGTCCTCTGGAAGAGCAACCAATGCTCTTAAACACTGAGCTATCTGTCCAGCTGTGCATTTTTACTTATACATTTTAAATTCTAAATTCATCAGAATTATGAATCATGAAATATTTGTTCTTTCCAGATGATAGTATAAACACAAGAAGAAATATATATTTGAGAACTTTGTACAATAAGATGCAGAGAGTTTATATTACTTAGAGGAATTTCTAAATTTTAAGGGTTTAATTTTTTTCTTTGTTTGTTTTAATAAAGGCCTTTATGTCAGGTTGATCTTGGAAGTAATATGTAGCTGAGGATGATCTTGAACTGCTACTGTTGCCTTTTATAGTGCTGGAATCAGAGGACTGCACCTCCATGCTCATTTTTGTGGTACTTAGAATCAAACTCATACATACTAGGCAAGCACTCCAACACATAAGCTGCATCCCTAGTCCCTTGAAGTATAAATCACTGTAATATAGTCCTCAGGGGAAGATGTGGGATTGTACAGTCTGTTGTCTAAGACGTAAACCTACACAAAATCCATGTTACTCATTGAATGTTTTAAGATTTTTCAGTTTTCTCATTTCCATAGAAAGGACTGATTCTGATTTGTGAGATGGCTCAGGAGGTAAAGGTACACATTGTCAAGTTGATTCCTAGGACTCACATGCTGGAAAGAGATAACCAGCTCCCACATTGTGCCCTCTGATGACTCACATACAGGCATCACACACACACACACACACACACACACACGCACACACACACATACACAAAAGACAAACACATTTTAAAAAAATAAGTGCTACACCAGGTGTGGTGGTATATATTGTTAATACCAGCACTTTGGGGGCAGAAGCATGTGAATCTCTGTGAGTTCGAGGCCAGCCTGTTCTACATAGTGAGTTCCAGTTGGGCTGGAGCTACAGAGATACTGTCAAACAAAACAAAACAAACAATAACAACAACAAAAGGTGTTTTTCTCGAGGTTCCATGTCTCATTTTCAAAAGGAAATAACGACTATTTTAGAATTCTTACCTAGGGAAATATTTTTAAGTCCTGAAGTTAAATAAAAAGTTGCTGAGACAAATAAAAAAAGAAAAAAAAAAAAAAAAGGAAAAAGTGCTGATGAGCATTATCTCATGGTGTGTCATTATTTGTAAAAATATAAGGCAGTTTGTAGATTTCAGTGCAGGCAATAAATACATTGTTGAGATTATTATTTTCCCATTGGATTCCTGAAGTCAATTAAAATATTTTCATATTTCTTGTGCACATTCACACAATACAGAAAATTTGTATTGAAAATTTATGTTTCCCAACAATATATAGATCTCCAAGATTACTGACTAAACACATACTCATAAAAATCAATACTGGATGTACATAATTAATATGAGACTTTAAAATTTCAACATTTTAATCAGAATTATTTATTTATGACAATAAAATTGTGATAGTTTTTTTTATTGAAAATTAGGAAATCTGTCCTCTGCCTAATGTAGATGTTAATTTTTATGTTGATATTTTTAACTCAGTATGATGTAGGAATATGTGGATTCATTCCTTTGGAAATGATTGAATCATAAATAGCATTTTGACATTATTAGTGTGTCTGCAATCTTCTTGTCTGTCTTTTCACTTGCAGTTAAGATCTGATTTAGATGATGGAAATAGCTCTTTCCAGTACAAGCTGTTGGAAACTGGAGGTGGAGCTGGAAGCTTCAGCATCGATGAACGAACAGGTGACATATTTACCACTCAGAAACTTGATAGAGAGAAACAGTCACTCTACATCCTGAGAGCCCAGGTAATAGACACCATCACTGGAAAGGCTGTGGAACCTGAGTCTGAGTTTGTCATCAGAGTTTCGGATATCAATGACAGTGAACCAAAATTCCTAGATGAACCTTATGAGGCCGTTGTACCTGAGATGTCTCCAGAAGGTATTACATATTAATTTACATCAGTGTTTTATTAACAATGAAAAGAGATTTAAAAATTTGAGCATGTTTTGGTATTGCATTTCTTTAAATTCTATAGCTCTTTAGTATATCCTCCTTCTTCAAACCTGTTTCAGTTAAATATTTGCTAAATCAGACAATATAATAACATTTTATAATGTGCAATTAGAGTTTAATAAATTATGTTATTAAAATTACATCACAGTCTTGAAAATGATAAAGAAAGAAAGCTCCAATGTGTTTGAACGATTACAGCTTCTGGAAGAAGTGTATGAAGAAATAGGGAAAAGGAATTTGTAAGAGCAAAGGTACTGTGGCTCATCGAAGCCATGGGCGGCACAGAACAGAACAAAGGAAAGTGGTTGAACTTTTACATGCAGCTGTAGTTGTTTCAAGTTTTCAATTTATTTTTTTCGAGTCTTAAACTTAATGATTTAAAACAGGTGATTTCAGTAGGAAAAAATAATGAAATATCTTGGAGATCATAAATAGTTCATAATTAGGAGAAGTTATGGTTATGCAAAGTTTGGTCATTAAGTCAGCCAAAAAAACCGAAAAACAGTATATATAGTAGAATTTCATTTAAAAGTCTGCTTAACTGTGACGAATAAATGAATCAGCAACAGTTATTTAAATGACGCTAGCCCATTTTGAAACTGCTTTATGAAAAATTGGAATCATACAATTGTAAAATAAATATCTCAATTTATATTTTTCCTGATTTTTCAATTTTTAACAACCCAGGTAGGAATTAAAGATGATATTCTACACTGTTTAGAAGATAAGTACTTCACCACAACATAGTGTGCATTAAAATATAAAAAAAACTCTTAGATTACACAAAAGTGATAACCACGCAAATGAAAGAATAGCTTTTTTGCTTTCCTGACACTATTTTATCTTTTGTTCCTCCTCCACCAGTGCCTTTTTCTGTTCTCCTATTCTGTATTCTTTCTTCTTTGGCCTCTTCCTCATTTATTCAGCATGTATCATACGCCTAACATCTAGAGTCTTTTTGTAAAAGTCAAAATTGAATGATAAAGGACATATGGGAGTTAATTTGTAGAATGGAATTTATATTTCAGTCAAATACACAAAAAGTTTACTAATTTTAATTGATATATGGCTATATAAAATAATTTTTATTAAAAAAGAATATATTAGGGCTGGAGAGAAGAATCAGCACTTAAGAGCACTGGCTGTATTTGCAGAAGATCCAGGTTTGAATCCCATCACACACAAGGCGTCTAACAACTGTGTGTAACTCCAGTTCCATGGTATTCAACAGCCTCTTCTGGCTTCTGTGGGCACTGCATCACACACAAGGCGTCTAACAACTGTGTGTAACTCCAGTTCCATGGTATTCAACAGCCTCTTCTGGCTTCTGTGGGCACTGCATAACACGGGTAGACTTACATACATGAAGGCAAAATAGCAATTCACATAAAATAAAAACAAATCAAAAACATTAATAATATATGAGTATCTAAGGAGTTGGCTCTTTGGGTAAAAGTACTTGCCACACAAGGCAGATGATTTGAGTTTGCATTTCTGGAGCCCATGTTAAAAATAAAATACAGATGCTGTAGATACACATCTGTACTCCTAGAACTCCTACAACAAGATTGGACATAGAGACAGGAAGCTGGAGAATTATTTATATATTTGGGGGTCAGCTTGCTTGAAGAAATGGTAGCAAGCACCAGAAAAACTTGGTCTCAATGAGGAAGTGAGAAACAATTCCTGAAATATAATACCTTATTCATATGAAATTATTCCATAAAATAACTTTTTGAAACATTATAACAGTGATGTAACTGTTGTCAAAATAGTCTTGAAAAAAGTGTGTCATGAAACCTGGGGCAATGCAATGGGGTCATTTTTATCAGTGAAGCATGATATAAAAACAAGATCTGGGAAAAGTTACAAAACTTTACATAGATAAAAGGAGACAACAAACAGCTATTTTACAGAATTAGTGAGCCACAGGCAATTATTTTTGCTTACATTATAGTTTTATAGCACGGCTCATAAAAATGTTTGGTTTATGCAGTATTTGGCTATAAATATTTCTTTGCTCAGTGCAGTTTGAAGTGCGTTTGTAAAATATTGAGTCATTTTGCCTAACTCAGTATGTCCTGTGGGAGTGTCAATCAGAGTTCAGGTTTAGTATGGTAAAACAATAGAATCAATGAGCATTTTTAAACCTTCCACAGAAGGAAAGGTTGAGAAAATTGATAGTCAGTGGTTATTCCAGTGTCTACTACAGAAATAGGGGATAGTCACACTACTTTTCCAACCTTTTTTTTCGTTCTGCAACAAAAATGTATTTTTGTTAACTTTTAAGAAATGAATGAACTAATAAAGTTATATGTGACTCATTTGTTTCTCTCGGTGTTTGATGACTGAATGTTGTGATTCTTGTCTGTAAATACTTCCTTAATTCTTCATCTCATCTTTATATTCATTATTAATTCATGGTTTTTGATCTCAAATTTCCTGAGAAATATGATAAGTTGCCTTTCTTCCCTTTTCCCTCTTCATTTCATTTAAGAACAAGCCACTGCCAAAGCTTTGTTTGTCTTTCTTAAATATGTTTTATTGATTTGGAATCAATGACCAATTATATTATTTGCATCTGTACCTTGAACTTCAAATTTGGCTTAAGATACTGAAGCAAATTCATATTTGAATATATTACCAGGAGAAAAAATTGCAAAATGTTTTTTGGTGGACTCTATTTAGTTAATTATTTATTTTTTATTCACCAAAATATTGTATATATTTTGAAGCTTTAATGTGTTGCTTTTATTCTTGTATTGACTTTGTGTATTAAACACACATTTTTTACATATAATGCATTTTTCCTTGATTGCATTTATATTTGAAATGCGTTTGCTTTGAAACATGAACTCTCAAGTGGAATTGAAATAAAAAAATTACATTTTTCCCATTTGCCACTCTGGATTACAAAGTTATTTTCTTTGCACTACATGAAAATACAAAATGTATAGATTCAAAAATGCAGAATGCCTGAGGTTTGTGATGATTGAATAAATGAAGAGATACATGTATGTATGTAAATGCTACATATCCTGAGAGCAATTTGGGTGATAACCATGCTTAATGTGTAAAGCAGGATGACTCCAGGTGCATGTGATGCAAGGGATTATGGATCAGCAGTGCATGCTCATTCATCATTCTGAAACCTTTCAGAGCAGAAGCTGAACATTTATTTGTATGTCTTCCATTGTACCCAATGAATGACCTGTTAAATCATGGTGTGTCCTTTTAATGATGGTTGCTAGTTTTCACATAAAATCTTATCATGTCAAAGAGTGGAACAACATTTAAAATTAAAGTTCTAATGCTGTTGCATGAGCAGCAACCCTCTTTCTTTAGTGTACTTAGTTAATAGCACACAGAAAAACATGAAAGTTCCTCTTACTATTACCCTCATTTGATCATAAATTGCAAACTCAGGTATGATGTTTTCCACAAATCATCAAAAAGTATTGATTTAATAAAATAGGTCATCATCACATTATGTGAACAACAGAAAATTCATAGGTAAACATTTATAATTTCGATGCTGTGAATAAAACTTGGTGTTGCAACCCTATGATCATTATGTATGTATATATGTAAAGAGAAAAAATTAAATCCGAGTCCCTTAAAATTTGCTTTGTACATGTTTATTCTTGTAGAAAAGATGAGTAGCAATAGTAGTTTATTTATCACCATTTTTTGAGCTTAGCAAAGTAAATATTATAAAACCAATTTTTCATAGCAAGAGTATGTAAACTGCATCCTTTTCAGCATTATCAAGCATCTGCAAGCACTTATATTTTTTCTTATCATTTATTTATTATAAAGAATGACATGATTAATGAGTGAGGCACTTACCTTATTCAATAAGGAAGAATACTATAGCATTTTAGGTCTTAAATGCAAATGAAAAAAATCATCATGAAGTCTGATATTATTAAGGAAAAATCTTTAATCACATGGTTTTTTATGTAGAAATTCACACTAAATTTCTTAATGTTTAGCATTAATATAATACAAGTAAATCATAATGCAGTAATATTTCAAAATAGAGTAAATTCAAATTCAAAATATGTACCAATGTAAAGAATTATAATCACCTCTCAGAAAATAAAATCTGATATTTCAAAATGCACCACAGTTAAAATTTAGACTCTAAGAATCACAAAACTTTAAACACATGAATTCAAATAAGTGAGTTTGGGTTAGTTGCTCTTATTCTTTCTGAATATATCATTTGTTTCTTTTTATTCTATTAATTTTGTTAATTTTAGGGCATTTCACATAATACATCTTAATCATATTTAAACCCGTACCTTAACTGCATCTTGCATCTACCATAGCCCCCCCCACCTGACTGGATTTGATACCTTTGTCACATATGTTAAGGCCTATCTATTGAGTCAGGTTAGTGTCCCCAAATGTCTTTTGATGTGAGTTCATTGACCAGAAACTTGTGAACCTATCTAATGTAACTTCTGGCTGCCAATAGTTCCTATTCCTCTTGGCACTATTGACTAAGGTTGGAATTTCTTACCCGTTTCTCCAATTCGATGCTTTTTTTTTTTTTTTTTTTTTTCTGATTTGAGTTTGCATGGATCTTATGCATGCTGTCACCACTGCTGTGAGTTCAAATGTATAACTGACAAATTGTTTGCAAAACTGTTTCCTTCTGGTCATCCACTTCTCCTACCCTTCTTACACAATGGTCGCTGAGCCTTGGGTGACAGAGATTTAATATAGGAATCCTAGCCAGGGATAGGTACTCTGCAATCTTATTCTCCACATTTGGGATAGTTGTGGCTTTCTGTGTTAGTCACCATCTGTTGCATAAGGTTCCCTGAGCCTTAAATGTTGAGGTTGCAATGTAGATGTGTCACTAGGACTGGGCATCTCAGTGATATTTATTCTCTCTGTGTGACTATTTGTGGAGCTCTATAATAGTTTTTATCTGGTGTGAAATGTAGTTTTTTGGATGAGCAGTAAGAGATACACTTGTCTATAGATAAAATGATGCATATTTAGCATTGGGGTGTGACAAATAGGTTCCCTCTAGGATATATGACTCCTGTAGCCATGTGCTTTTGGCTACATTGTGTTCTGAATGAATGCATGGAACTGTTTCTTTTTTCTTTTTTACTTTTTAAATTTTTATTTTATTTATTCACTTATTTATTTTTGTATTTGTTCAGGTTTGTTTTGTGCCCCAGTTTATGGCCAATTTTAGAGAAACTTTCCATGGGAGACTGAGTAGAATGTGCATTATTTGTTGATGTAGCTTTATTGCTTTCTGATCAGGTATACATAGTGCTTCAGTTCCTCATATTTAATTTTTTATTGGAGGGACAAAATGGGTCTGACTTGCTATACATGCCCACTTTGAAATTATGAAGTAGCCAATTCTGGCAGGCTAGTCAATAGTTTTCTGGTGGGGTGAGTAGGAGGACCCTAGGCCTAAGGTGATGGGGGCAGTGTGGAGAGGCTATATGTGGCTAAACAGAGTAAATATGATCCCTGGTGTAGGGAGAATGAAGCTGTACCCAGTGGGCAGGATCTGACATATGAATCTAGTCTGGAGCTATCAGGTGGTAGGACAAGGGGGAGTCTAGGGGAAGGCCTGGGTGAGGATAGCTTGGGGAGGGTCTAGCTGGCTAAGCAGGGTAAATAACTCCTGGAGAACTTAGAGTATAGCTGGTTCAGGTGCAGGGGATCAAACTGCTGTGGGCAGGGTCTAACTTAGCAGACTAGCCTTCAGGTCTCAGATGGAGGGAACAGGAGGGGCCTAACCCCAAGCCAAGATTGGGCCTGCCTGTGGAGGGTTATCTCATTCCTAGAGCAGGAAGGATGGAATTGGTACCAGAGCATGTGGCTCAAGAGGCCGTGGAAGGGATATTGCTTATGTGGCTAATCTGGAGGTCAAAGTTGGAATAAGCAGGTGACCTAACCTCAAGGCAGGATGCAGAGAGTATGAGGAGGGTCTATCTAGCTAATGGGAGGTGTGAGCTCTGGAGAAGTTGGAATGTAGCTGATTCTGGTACAGGGGATCAATACACATCATTTGCTATGCCTGACAAAGTATAATATGTTTAACTTAAATTCTGCTCATATTTTGAAAAGTATCGGTGGAAGAAAATATAGCCTGAAAACACTAACATTGGCCTATTTTCAAGTGTAGTGGTCAGAAAGAAAAAAAGTAATTGAAAAACAGTTCACAGTTAAAGTGAGAAGTGGAGAAATAGCACTTGTTTCCCAAGTGTTACTTATAGGTTTTGTGTTGTAATTTTCCCTAAAGATAAATTCAACAAGGTTGTGTCAGTCAGGACTTGTCAATAAGTTAAAGTCTTCCTAGTGAAGAGTGGGGTTTGAATGTATAAGCAGAGGCTTTGACAAAGTAATTATTTTTCTAATGAATTTTATTGCATGCTCACTTGATTCACTTTTTCACTATTTCTTTCTTAACAAAATCACACTGGTAAGATACATATAAAAACAATTTTGTGTAATACCGTCATCTCAATAAATGTAAGATAAATAATCATGCATGTTCAAATGATTTTCCCAATATATAATTATACCTTCTTTGTAAGGACACCTATTAACCTGCATTCTAAGTCTTACATCAAAACAATATTGCATAGTAAAGTAAATGAGTCATTATAAAATTTATGGTTTGAATCTCAACAATCAACACTAAAATAAACTGTGGCACATGTGTTTATGTAAGTGTTCAGCAGCAAACATAAGATTTAATTATGAATTGCCCTTGCAACAGGTCCTTGAATTCCTTATAGCCTCTATAATATCTAAATTAGTGTGCATGAAAAAATTGATCACTATTTTATGTGTTTGTGTTTGGATGGCTCCTATCATTACTAGAGAATAAAACACTCTGTTAGATGAGAAACCAGCAGCCAATGAGATTCTCTTGCTGATGTTAAACATTTGGATGGGAATCATTAAGTCTGAAAACTCCTGCTTGATAATAACTGTCAAATAAGTCATTAGAGACAGAGTTACCAATTCTAATACCAGGGTTTACCCAGTGACTATGGAATAGCTTTAATGTATTAAGAATTTTATTGATTCTGTCATGAACACAATCCAATCTTTATATTTTTAATTTTGCATCATAATGTAGCATTTACTAACATTGCCTCAGCAAAAGCAATTTATATGAAAGAGCATATGTACTGCATGTATTTTACTTCTTAATACTATACCATAATTTCATTTTAATTTCCTATTGGTGTCATAACAAGTAAATTTAATCAGCAAGAGAATTTCTCAAAGGTGGTATATTGAACCTTTGTTTTGAAGTATTTGATACAACTTTATATCCTGTGTTATCTCCATAACAGGTTTCTGCAAATAATGTGAGAGAACATAAGCAAGTTCAAATATCATATGCTTATTTTCACAAAAAATCTAGAGTAGTTGTAAAGATTCAGTAGGTAAGTAGAAAGACATGCCTCCAAGTTTGTATTTATCAGAACATTTCTCAAGAATTACATAGTCAAATAACTTTAACTGTTGATATAAATGTGGAACACATGACTAATGCATGGAGTACATATGTTTATTATGTGAAGAAGAAACCTAACTAGTGAGTTGTTCATATTACAATATGATTCATAGTGAATTTTTTCTAGTTCTAGTTTGTTTAATATAATAAGATAGATAGACATTGATTTAAGGGGATCCTTAAGCTGCAAATTGTCTAGGCATTTGGTTTATTTTCATTTTTCACATAACTCTGTGATCACTGACCAAACCATAAATACTTTACCAAGCTGACCTTGGGTTGCTGAAGTCACTCAGAGAAGGATGATCCCATTATCTGTTTTCATTTCTTAAGAATTTTATTTCAAGCACATATTAAACAGATACTTGTAAGAGCTGGCATCAGCTATATATTTCTAATTAGAAAATGATGTCCTAAATTGTAATGCTAGTAATTAAAGAAGGAGCTATGTCATTCCAATTCTGATATATTGATTCCTGTGAAAATCCTCTAATACTTTTGTAAATTATTTAGTATAATAGACTGTTCTTATTTTTCTAGTAAAAATATTTTTCTACTAAATGATTATAATTTTTAGAGCTTCATTTAATTCTTTTCTAATAGACATCAGTTTGTCATGTTTTTTGTAAATACATGATACAGCTTTCTGATTCTCAGTACAATGTAAAAGTCAGCTTTGGCAGTTGTCACTTTACCATTTTGGAGGAATACTTTTAACACTTCACAATTAAGCCTGATTGATCACCATTGAGTTTAAAACAATGTCCACTTTTGGATTTACAAAGTCAAACTTTATTTCAGTTATGTAAATCTTTAAAAATATATTTTAGTTTTTATTTCTATTACCTGCATGTGTGTAAGTCCTTTCAGGTCATGCAATTTCCACAGACATCAGAAGAGGTTGTAGGAGTCCCTGGAACTGTACTTACAGTCAGTTGTTAGATGTGGGTACTAGAAATCGAATCCTGGACCTTTGGAGGAATAACAAGTGTTCTTAATCACTGAGCCATTAATCCAGCCCTCAGTTATCTAAAATTTTTATCCAAATGAAAGTTTATTATTTTTTCCAGAAGTGCTTTAGAAGTTGATTAATTTTTCACATTACGTTCTCCTTTCATATTGATAGATTTTCTGATTGTAAAGTAACTTTAAATTTATAAAATGAAGTCACTAAGCCATAACCCATTAAACTATAAATGACTCTGGAATAATGTTTTAAATTTAAGTGGACAAATACCAGAAAGTTTTTGGAATGCTAGTTAGTATTCCTTTCAACAGCTTCCTACATTATTTCTCTTAGAAACTTTTACAGAAAAAAAAATGAGTATATGGAACATGTAAATATACATTCATACATACATACCTATGTATGATGTATATGTGTGTAGGATATAGGAATAGAATACATATGCATGTATACATGTAAATATAAATATATTTCCATTGAAATATATATAGCCCCATTTTTAAAGCTCTTATAAATGCATTAGAAGTCTAAAAATTTGCTTATTACTGAGATTTAAAATTTCAAAATGCATATTTATATACAAATAAAATAATGGGATCATTTAAAAAGAATATAGATATATAACTGTGCAAATATTGTTTCTAATGTAAAAATTTCCCATAATATATTAGAGAAAAATCATAGCTCACACAAAGATGAGGATATAGTTAGTGAAAAACATGATCAGACAATGGAAGTTATGTTTTTCAGAAACACAAAGGAATGTGATTCAAACAAGTTAGATTAGAAGAAAATATTTAATGAGGCCAAAAAGTTTCTACACTTACAAAAAGGTGTAATGGATGGATGACTAATTTTG
>NW_008344488.1:6671759-6677664 GCF_000622305.1 Nannospalax galili | reverse complement strand
ATTTTGACAATGAAATTTTTCTTATTTTATATTATTTATATATTAATAAAAAGAAAATCATTGATAAAGTATCCTATATTGTTTAAAATGTTGAATGATATAAAACATAAGCAAAATGTCAACAAATAAATACTCATGATAATCACAGTTAAATAGTATGTGGCCTCTGCTTGCACAAAATGTGATGCTTGGCATAAGGGGAAACTGTGATTGAAAGTTTCCAGAAAAATCCTTCATCTTGAATGAAACTTCCTGCCAGGCTGACCAACTGATTAACACTTTAATGGAAGTGGAGAGTTTGGAATGTTGCAGAATCAAAGCAAATTCACAAATTATCTCTGGCCATCTTTAGCCCCTAAACAGCCACTCCTTGCCCACCACTTTTTCTGAATTAATATCTTGTGCTGTATCTACCTACACACTCTTTCCCCCTATGTATTTGAAAAGTGACTTGATTTATGACTTTTCATTCTGTAACTATAAAAACTTAATGAAATTGCTACCACGTTTGAGCATGGAATTTGGAGTAAACCAAATCTATATTCCAAGGCCATAATCACTCAATTATCTCATATTTGGCTCCAGAATAAACTATGGCTTATCCCCTTTAAGAAAACAAACAACAACAACAACAAAAAAACACAAACACATACACCAAAAAAAACAAAAAAAAAAAAAAAACAAAAGAAAACAAAAAACTTATGAGCAATTAACAAAGCACAGAAGGGATTCCTATCAGATTGTCTCAGTTGATAAAACTGGATTGTTCTGTGTAAAGTCACAGAATTTTCTGTAGAAAACTGAAAAACTATTTGACTTTTGATTTTGTGCTACTAAAGTCATTCTTAGTCACACAGAACAAAGTCTTTAAACAAATATACTCTTTTGCAGGAACCATAGTTTGAAATTTTGTGTCTATAGAAACACAGTAAAACCCCAGTAATTTAAAGTAATTTTAAAATCTGAGTATTTATGGTAGGTGTACACATAATTATTTTACATTTATTGAATTTTGCAACAATGCTTATATATCAGTGCCTGTCTCATTCTGTTTTCATTTTTATACAAAATGATTAGATATATGGTAAAGAAATTAAAGATGTTAAATCATTGCATTTATCTTCAATTGGATAGTCTCTCAAGCTTATTCTAAATATCTTTCCAAAAGCTTTCAGCATTGCTTGATTTGATGACCTGTAGATCACATTATAATATTTAAAATTTTTGAAATCATATTCACCAGGAATTTAAAATTTCAAGTGAACCTATACCAAACTGATAATAACAAAAAGAATATAAGAAACACTGACAGAAGACATATAATTAGAATTAAAATAAAAACTTATCTTTTCCTTTTCCTGACTTTGGTACATAATCAGGATTAATTTGTTATAACAGTAGAAAAGGAAAAAAATCTTAGAAAAGGCATGAATATATAATGAAGTTATAAATAGAAAATAGTATTTGAATGTAATATAATAATTGACATAATATTTATGAATAGAAATTACATAATATTTCAATTCTATCCTGGCAGTAAGATAATTAACATACAGGTATTAATATAAATAAAATTAAAATAATGAATGTTTTTTCTTTGCATTGAGATTAAATTTCAAGTATATTTTGATGTTTGTTACAATGTGCAGGTGCCTGTTTTCCAAAGATACAAGAAAACTTAAGAAAAAGAGTAAGTTATAGCAACTCCTAATTTTTTAAAAGTTAATGTTTAGAGATGACCTTTTAAAAATGACACTGTTAGCCAAGCGTGGTGGCACATGCCTTTAATCCCAGCACCAAAGAGTAAGTTATAGCAACTCCTAATTTTTTAAAAGTTAATGTTTAGAGCCGACCTTTTAAAAATGACACTGTTAGCCCAGCGTGGTGGCACATGCCTTTAATCCCAGCACTGGGGAGGCAGATGTAGGTGTATCTCTGTGAGTTAGAAGCCAGCCTGGTCTCCATAGTGAATCCAGGACAGCTGGGGCTACAGGGAGACCCTGTCTCAAAAAGACCAAAATAAATAAATAAATAAATAAATAAAGATACTGTTAGAGATTTATACCATTTGTTATGTAGTTATGTGTATAGAACAGTCAGTGATAATAATTATTCTAATAAATACATTGATTATTAATTCTAAACACATAGTTATCTTGCTAAATTTACTTAGAATTCTGTTTCCTATAAATAGCTTTGTTTTTGTTTCAAACAAAATTAAATCTGAATAATAGTTTTATATAACATTTTATTTTTATTTTCCTTACTATCCTGGAAAATACTTTTTTTTACTTTTATTTTTAATTTGTTTATTATTTTTTATTTTATGTGTATGCGTGTATTGACTGCATGTATGTAAGTGCACAATGTCATGTAATGCCTGTAGAGGACAAAAGAAAGTGTTGAATCCTCTGGAACTGGAGTTATGGACAATTGTTAGCTGCCATGTGGGTACTGGGATTTGAACCTGGGTCTTCTGCCAGAATAACCAGTGTCCTCAACTGAGTCATCTCTCCAGCCTACAAATACTTTACTAATGTGTTCAATTGAACCGATTATACTAGGCATTATTATTTTATCAACCCAGGAGGACATTTTTAATATTTCATTAGTACATATGATATGTATTAAAGTTTTCTGTGTTTCAAGGTCATAACTGTATGGTACATTTCATCCTGTGATCTCTGTATCTATTATGATGGTGGCACAAGACTTTGAATGTTGACTTGGCTTTACTTCTAAGTCAGATGGTATTCATGTGTCATTCCTGTTCTTTGCATTTATAGGCTTTTTATAGTTGAAGTGTCATTGGGTGTCATTTGTAAGTCATGAGCTTTTTATCTTATTGTGTCTTTCCTTCCTTCCTTTCTTTCTTTCTTTCTTTCTTTCTTTCTTTCTTTCTTTCTTTCTTCTTTTTTCTTTCTTTTTTTTATAATAGCTTACCAGGCATAGTTCTTGAAAGTTATAAATCAAAGATTTTATTTTTTTTTATAATGCCCTTATCATTGTGGAAAAAGTGAAATGTCATTTTGCTGTGATTTCTTTTTAAATTTTAATTGATCTTTTGTGCATTTCACACCATCCATCTTAATCATATTTACACCTTTTTCCTGGTTGCAAATCCCCTCATAACCTGCCAACAGATTTAATGCATTCTGTCATACGTGTTGTCTAGTTACTTTTCTGTTGCTGTAAGAAAACATCGTGATGAAGGACACTTATAAAAGGAATAATTTATTTGATCTTATAATTCCAGAAGACAGTCTGTCATGGCAGGGAGGTGTGGTGGCAGGAAGTGACAGTGAGCAGAAAGCAGAGCCTCACATATCAAAGTAGGCACAGGAAACAGAGAGAGACTGGAAATTGCACAAGGCTTAAGAACTCCCTAACCAGCCTCTAGTGACATGCTTCCTCCAGCATGGCCACAACTTCTGAGACCTCCCAAAACAGTGCCACCAACTGGGGACAAAAATCTCTGAATACTTGAAATCTATGGGGGGCATTGTCATTCAAACCACCACATAGGTTAAGGCCTATTGAGATAAGTTCCTGAACCCAAATAACCCACAGTGAGAGTTCATCCAGGGAGCCTATTTAGCACCACTCCTTTAATGAAAACCAAACTCTCCAACACGTAGCAGTGATTAGTTGTCAATAGTTCCTCAGCTAAAGCTGGAGCTTCTTCCACATTTCCCTACTTCTATGCTGGGTTTTTGTCTGGTTTGCATTTGCACTGGTCTTGTGTATACTGTCACAATTGCTGTAAGTTCCTGTGACCAAGTTCCCAGCCACCTAGAAAAACTCTGTTTCGTTGTGGTCATCCACCATCCCTGGCTCTTACAGTCTTTTGGCCCCCTCTTTGACATTGAACCCTGAGCCAACAGTGGCTGAAGTTTAATATAGGAGTTTATCCAGGGACATGCATGCTGCAGAATTTTTTTTTGCCTCTACATTTGGCCAGTTGTGACTTTCTGTGTTAATCGCTATTTGTTGTATGAGGATGCTTCCTTGGTGTGATATTCTTTCTCCCTCTGTTTTGCTATGTTCCTTGAACCTTAGGTGAAGAGATTTTATGTAGCTTGTCACTTAGGACTGGGTATGCCACAGATTCTTATTCTCTGTGTTTGACCAGCTGTATAACTCTTTAATAGTCTCACACCTGTTGCAAAAGGAAGCTTTCTTTGATAAATGATGAGAGGCATGCTTTTCAGCCTAGTCCAGAAGTTTCAGGCAAGGCAAGCAGTATGGGGCCTAGATCTAAGGCAGGGAAGTGACAACATGGGGAGGGTCTAATTAGTTAAGCATAGTAGATATGAGCCCTGTAGCAGTGAGAATGGGGAGCAGGGCATCATGGCCCAGTGTGCAGGATCTGGCACTGCCATTTTTGATAAAAACATATTCCATATTCTTTTCAATTTGTCAGTTTATCACATGTGGAAAGATCATAATTATATATGAAAATGAATTATTATTTTTTAAAAATATTTGTCATTATTATAATTTTATATGCATGAGTGTATTAACTGCATGTGTTACAAGGGCATTCATGTTATGCAGTGTCCCTGGAGATCAGAAGAGGGCATCGGATCCCCTAGAACTGGAGTTAAGAATGGTTGTTAACCACTATGGGGGTGTTGGAAAGGGAACCCAGGTTCTCTGAAAGGGCACCAAGTGTTCTTAACTGCTGAGCCAATTCTCTAGCCCTTAACATGAGTTTTTTAACAGTATTATTTTGTTATGTTACATATTCAAAACCCTCATTACGTGTAGGAATTGTTTTTTTATTAAAACAGTTTTATTTTAAACAATACTCTGGTGATAATTTGTATCCATCAAAATATGATTTTACAGAATGTAAGTTTGCTAGATTCAAAGATTACAATATTAAGATAATTTACTTTAAATAAATTATATATTATTCATCAACATCACTAGAAAGAAAAAAACTTACAAATTTCACAACTAAGGAAGCTCTTCCGTTAAATGATTTTCTGATCAATTTTTATAACTTGCCTTACTATAAACTACAGATACCTCTAATTATATGCAATCAGCAAAATTATAACAGTAAAATTTGATTGTTAGTATTCTATTAGTAGACAGATTCATATATAGTTATAGTCTCTTGTTTATACACTGAATGCTATGTCTGCAATTCATAAAGAGGGCATAAGCTAAGATTTTGTTTTATATCATCATATGCTTTATAGAGCTAATTTTATTTTTAAGTAACATCCAAATCTGAATTTCCTAATATTTCTTTTTCTTTAGGGACATTTGTTATCAAAGTGACAGCTACTGATGCTGATGATCCTGCCAGTGGCTATCATGCCCGTCTCCTCTACAACTTAGAACAAGGCCAACCATATTTTTCTGTTGAACCCACAACAGGTATTTTGAATAAAGCCAAGTACAATCCTTCATGATTCCAAAGGAGGAAAATGTCATCACAAATCATCTACACAGATAAATGTATAGCAGACAAGGTGTTTCAATAAATGAGATGTAATTTCTAAATTTTTAATTTCATTGTTTTCAAACAATTTTTCTAAGATTTGAAAATTAGAATTTTCACATACAAATTACAGAATACTTACATATATAGTATATGGTATATGCAATAAGTCTTAACAATCTATTTGAGAAAGGAAAGCAAAAGTCACTATAGGAAATTGATAAGATGCAATACATATCAAGAGACATTAATAAATCAGGTGAATACAAGGTAATAACCATACTGAGATACATTTGAATACCCATCCATGTGTCTAGGATAATCAGCATATTAGATGTGTAAATTGGTAGGGAGTTCCCTTTAATATAGCACTGTATTTTACATATTTTTTATTTAAAAGATTTCTGTGATTTCTGTATTTGTTTATCAATGCATTTCAAATTTTTCTTG
>NW_008344488.1:6660448-6671688 GCF_000622305.1 Nannospalax galili | reverse complement strand
TATATGTCATTATTATTTTCTGGTCATAGAGCCCAGAAACTTGAACATGCTAAGCAAGAGCACCAACATGAGCTGCATTACCATTCATAAACATATCCATTAATACTTAGGAATTATGTGATTCTATCTTATTTAGTAAGAACTGATTTGCTCAATTCAAAGATAATGCCTATATGTGCCTTCTGTTTAGGAGTTTACAGCGTTCAATGATTAACATTCCTAGGTAATTGCCCTCAATTTGGAAGTGTAAAAAGAGAGATTCTATGATAATAAATGTAATAAAAAGTTTAAAATGTTAAAGAACCATTGCATTTTCTTGACTATTTAAATATTTCATAGATACTCATTTATTCAGGAAATACTGTTTTTAAATTTTCTCAAGTTTTCAAGGCTTTACATCTTAGACAGTACTTCTGTTCTTTTTAGCACACATTGCTCTTTATATTTTTCATTACATTTTATATTAATATAGTATATTTTTATTGTCTTTAGATCCTCTACTCTCTTCACAATTTAATGTACACTACTGCATATATTATCTATCTATATATTATATATATGTGTGTATAATGCCTATGTAGTCTAATTTGTGTCTCCAAATATCCATTAGTGTGGGTCCATCTACTGGAACCTGGTTATCTTACTAATAGTCACTTCCTTGAAAGGTACAGACTCTCCCTCCCAATAGTCCTCAGGTACAGTGAGGTTTCTTATTACTTGACAGTGTCTATGGTGATATCTTGTCTGGCCTAAGCTTGCAAGGAACTTGTACATGCCGTCACCATCCTGTGAGCTTATTTGAGTAACAGATGAGCTACTTGAAAAACTCTATTTCATTGTGGTCATCTACAATCCCTAGCTCTAAAAATCTTTCAGCCTCTTCTCCCATAATGATCCCTGAGCCTTGGGAGGTAGAAGATTGATGTAAGTGTCTTATTCATGGGTCAGCTCTCTTCAGTTTCTTTTTCTCTGGATGTTGTGAGTTTCTATGTTAATCCCCAACTACTGCAGAAGGAAATGAAAGTTAGTAATGCTTAATCTATGAGTATAACAATAAGTCATAAGGAATCAATTTAATATTATTATTATTTAATAGAAAACTACTAGTAGGCTTTCCCCCATTTCTCATTACCTATCCAGCCTAAGGTTCTTAGGCCTGATATCAATGTCAGGTATGGGTTCCATCCTATGAAGCAGACCTTAAATCCAATTTGGAAGTGGCTGCTTACTCCCATAATATTCAAGCCACTATGGCACTGGTTGGGCATTTGCCAGACCAGTTGCTGTAGTTCACAGGACTCACAACTGGGTAAGGTGATGATTAAATTTCTCTTCCAGCAGCATGCATAGCACATTTCATCACTATGAAAGGTAGCCAGTAGTGATGAGACTTTAAAATTAATATCAAATTGCTTTCTCCTTGCTTGTTCTTTTGCTCATGTAGAATCTTCATCAATAGGGTCTTACCATGAAATTCTGGTGGGTAACCAAGAGGAGGGGCAATGGTCAATATTGTTTGAGGATCTATGTGGGTCCTGGTCAACAGCTTCAGAGAAAGAAAGTCCATTTCTGACAATGGAGCTTTATTTTCCTAGCCTATGGTGTCTGTAGGGACAATGTCTTCCTGTGCCAAGCATCTCTTTTTAATCTCTTCTCATAATGTGTATATATTTATATATATATGAAGCTTCTATAGAGTTAGGGTCCATATGGGTTTTTCTAAGGGTCTTTGGTATTGGTTATCCCTCCCCATACTCTATTAAGTTTTCTTGAGCATATCAGATTTCATTCATTATGATGTGTGGTTACATCTGAGTACTTTTATTCTTAATTCCCTCAAGGATTACACATATATTTTACTATTCAAGACACATAAGAGAGACACTTTAGTTTCACTGAATAGTTTCTTTAAATATGAGGGCTTTGAAACAGTCACACAATCCTCTTTGGTAAAGACTTACTGTGTTCCAGGTGTGATATCACATAGGACATTTTTCAAGGTATAGGAATACATTGACAATAGTAGTAACAGAAACAAAATCATAAACAAGAACTTTTCTGTCATAGAACTTTCAAGTGGCAGCATGTGATATCAGAAAACACACACACACACACACACACACACACACACACACACACACATCCTATTCCAAAGTGAAACATAAAAGATCCAGTAGGAGAAGGAAAGTGAGGCCAAATTTCAATTTAAATCACTAGTCAGGCAGTTTGCTGAAACCAGAATGATGTTCTGAGCCTGTTCCCAAGAGGAAGTCACAGTGAATGGATCTTTCAAATTATAGTGAAAATGTAAAAGACATTCATTCCTAAGGTAAGGAAGTGTTGAAGTTTTTGGAACAACTAGAAGTTACTTTCTATAATGTTATATTGAGGGTCCAGCAGTGTTTCTAAAGATTTGATGACAACTCTAGGCCAAGCCTAGAGTTATAATATATTATTATTTTGCTCTTCATACTAGTGCCTGTCACATTGCAGGGACCTAAATACACAGAAAGATGGTTACCTCGTAAGTTGCTTAAGAAGTCAATGAGGAAGTTTTTATGGGTAATAATGCAATAATAATAGGAACTGTATTACTTTTTTAAAGGAGTCATAAGAATATCTTCTAAGATGGATAGAGAGCTGCAAGATACATACTATGTAATTATTCAAGCCAAAGACATGCTTGGTCAATGGGGAGCCTTGTCTGGAAAAACAACTGTATCAATTAAGCTATCAGATATCAATGACAACAAGCCAATATTTAAAGAAAGTAAGTAGAAAACATCTTGGTTTCCATTATAGTTTAAAACTGTGCTGAATATGCATATATGTTAAAATTTTCACTCTAAAAACTTAACTTCAACAACATTAAGAATTTCCTAAAATAAATAGGATAATTTTTCTAAGTTTTAATTATTTTCAATGAATGGAAATTGTCAAATAGAAAAAAAAGAATGATGTGTTTGTGCTCTATTGCCGCAGTCACACAGTGCAACAAGCTTCGTAACTGAAAATTCATTTACAGTCTTTTGTGTGTGTGTCTCTGTGTGTGTGTGTGTGTGTGTGTGTGTGTGTTGTTTGTGTGTGTTTCTCTATGAGTTTAAAGATGCTAAGATTTTCATTTTACACAGCTTGCCCCAGCTGTCCTGGAACTCACTATGTAAACCAGGCTGGCCTCAAACTCACAAAGATCCTCCTGCTTCTGCCTCCCAAGTGCTGGGATTAAAGGCATGCACCACCACGCACGGCCTTTTACTGTCTTTAAAAAGTTTGGTATGGGTCTCACTAAGATATAATGAAATGTCAAGGGACTGTTTCTTCTTACAACTCAGGCACAATCCATTTCCTTTTCATTTGAGTTTTGTCATTCGTTCTTTGTGTTTCTAGGACTGGAGTCTGTTTCCTTAATGGCCATTAGCTAGGGGACACAGGAAATTCAAAGGCCCTAATTGCTTTTGACAGTTCACACATCTTAGAGTCATCAAAGTATACTAAACATTTCTCACAATGACATCTCTCTCACCAATATTTTTTCATCTTTTTCCACTTTAAAACACTTTCATGATTTCAGAATAAATGCTCTGTATCAAGATCACCTGATTAGCAATTTGAACTCTGCCAACAACCTTGAAGTTTTGGCTGCTTTAGGTAACACATTCATGGATTCAGGGAGAATTGACATGGATACAATAGTTCTTCTGTGTATCAGAATAATTTAGCATGATATCTTATTTTTCATTTTTTGCAGCAATATCAAGCCACAATTGCTTTGATCAGTTAATTAATAAATGCATATAACTCTCACATGAAATTTCATTTCAAGGAGGTATTTTCATCACGTATCTGCCTTAGGTAGAGAAATACATTGGTAAACTTTTCTAGAAAGCATGGACAATGATCATAATAAGCAGAAATTTGGTAAGCATGGAATCTAGAATATATGTATATATGTAAATGTCACAAAAAATTAATAGATATTGATTATAGATATGCAGAAAGAAAATTAGAATTTTTATTGAGTTTTTAAAATTTCATACAGTATTTCCCACTTACATCCAGACCTCCCCCCCATCCATGCCTCCCCCTTTCCCTCCACAAACCCTATGCACTCTGCCATACTTTCTGAGTCCTATTCATTCAGTGTTTGTACCCAAATGTCCAATGGAGTCTAGTCAGCCCATCCTGTGGTCGTTTGTAAGTCATAGTCTCCCTTGTACAGAAGCAATCAGTCTCAAGTAAACAAGGACCCAAAAGGGAGGTGAGAAGTAGGTGGCAGGAATAATAGAATATTTGTTTTAAATTAGTGTTATCACCTCTAATAATTAGCATGACATAAATTTCCATGCTTCCTCCTCAAATATAATACATTTTTTAAAAATTTGCTAATATTTTTTGTGTATGCATGTATATCACACAGAACATCCCAAGCCATCTTATTCAACTATACACAAACTTCCCAGATGGCACACTCCCATAGCCTTGAAATCTACCTGATGACTTTATAGACATATGTAGGTGCCAAGGACCCAAGTGCAACTGATTATGACTAGTAATAATCAGATACATACAGAATAGAGATGCATGTGCCAACATCTCAGTGTTAGTAACAAAAACAATGAGTCTTTCTGCAAGGAACAATATATTCTAAAATGAAATAGACATCTTTTTTAAAAGTTAAAAACTCATTCAATTTTATGTCTTAAAATGCTTATACTGAGTTCAATATTGTATAACTGTATTAATTCAAATATGACCCTAGAAACTTACACCCACTTGTGAAAGAGATGTACTTTTGCTCTGGAGTATGTTACTGAATATGTTAAAGCTGTAGTGAAATGTTTCTTCTAATCATGTAGTTATTAAAATTTTTTTAAATGATAAAAAATAATTCTTCAAAGCATAAAAATTTTTTCCTTAATAACTAGTAGATGTGAAAAAGATTATCAATGAAATCTACCTGATGACTTTATATCCATGCTCAGATGCCAAGTACCTCAGAAAGTAATGAACTGTGACTAGTAATAATCAGATATATAGAGATTAGGAAGGCATGTGCAAACATCTTAATGTCAATTGCATTACAAATGAATTTTTGTGTATGAAACTGTGTATTTTAATAATGAAATAGAGATCTTTTTAAAGGTTAAACCCTCATTTAAATTTATGTCTTATAGGGTTTATACTGAGTACAATATTGTATAACTGAAATAATTCAACTGTAAACCTATATTAGAGTCTGATTTGTGTCTCCAAATGTCCTTCAGTGTGGGTCCATCCCCCAGGCCCATCACAAGTCAAATCCTTATAAGTCACTGCCTTTCTCCCTCCCCCAAACCATCCATTGCTAAGAGTTCCTTAGGTTGGTTGGTTTGGGGTTTCTTATCTACTTCCCCATGTCTATGCTGGAATTTTGTCTGATTTGTGTATGTATAAGATTTATGCATGCTCTCACTCACTGCTGTAAGTTCAATTAAGTAAAACCACTCAATGTCAGGGAAATCATGTATGGTACCATAAACATAGACAATATGCATATGGCTGGAGAGCTCATAGGTCCTAGAGAAAAACTTATTTTGCCACATCCCTCGACCAACCTGATTTCTTTCTTTAGTCCAAATATGCAACCTCATATTTAAGGACAAGTATACCTTTATCCCCTCACCAAAAAAAGATACTTTCTGCAACAGATGTACCATTATAGAGTTCCAGAACTGGCAAATGCATGGAATAAATGGCTGTGGGACTCTTAATCTTAGATGACGCCTCTTGAATGCAACCTCTATACATAGGGTGAATGCATCTCTTAACTCTCACCAGAGAATTTTCCTTATACAACAGATGATTATCGCAGAATCCTACAATTGGCCAATGTTCAGAGAAAAAGAGGCCACAGAGTACTTATCCCTGGATAGGACACCTATATCAGTTGTCTGCTTGCCAAGCACAGGGATCACCACAGAAGAGGCAGAAAGATCTTAGGAGTCAAAGGGAGTGATGACCACAAGGAAATAGAGTTCTAGGCAGCTGCTTATTTACCCCAAACTTTTTTTTGATCTCCTTTACTCTCTTTCCCTTTCTTCAAAAATATTCATTTTCCTGATTTTCTTTTTTTTTCATTAGCAGCAGGTAGCCAGCACCAATAACTTCAGGTAGATGACAACATAACAATTTGTTTGCACATCCTATATTTTCTAATCATAGCTGTGGATTGTTTGAATTGATATTAATATATATCCTTGTACAGAAATGCACACCTCTAAATAATATAACAGTTGTTTAAATGAGTCATTTTTCGACAGACCCAGATTGATTCAATTTTGCAGCCTAGCAGAAAAGTTTATGCAGCACATAATGAAATTTTTCTAAACAATATAAACAACATATATAGCACTGTTCCTTTCAGATTATAATAGAGTTTCTTCCACTGTTTATGTTGTACACTTTTTATTATTATTTTTATGCATAAAGTATATATTGCCTGAATGCATATAAGGGCACTCGTGTCATGTAATGCACAAGGAGATCAGAGGGGGTTGTCAGATCCCCTAGAATTGGAATTACAGACAGTTGTTAGCTGCCCTGTGGGTGATGGTAATTGAACCTGGGTTCTCTGCAGCAGCAGCCAGTACTCTTAACTGCTGAGCCATATCTCCAGACCCTTATTCTACACTTTTAAGGAACACAGCAAAACAGTGTTTTCCTGACATGCCAGAGCCATGGCAGGACCCTAGTGTTTACCCAGACCCCTGCAGAAGGTGTTAGGCCCATGTACTTATCGGTAGCACTAAGTGGAATCAGCAGTTCAAGCACATAGATTTGGGAGGGAAATGTGGGGCAGGTATAGAGAGGAATTGAAAGTGAGGAAATGGGGAATGAATTTGATCAAAATATCAGAAGTATTATTGAAATTCTTAAACAATAAATAAAAACTTAGCACGCTTAATTGAGCTCTTGCTGTAGCCTGTCCTGTCCTTCAAAACTCTGACTCTTTGATATTTTCACATCTCAATTAATATCAAGATCATTTTCATATAACATATAGAAGTCATAACTTTTCAATCCACTTACTGTGTATGTGAAGAATTAATGGTTCAACTCACACTACACAGGACAAAGGCAAGTTTTTTTTTTAAGCTTTTAAGTTTTCTGGTAGTTCTAGTTTTCAATATTTTGTGAGCAAATAAACAAAACTTTCACTCCCACATCACATCACATTTTCCTTGACACTCTAAAAAATGTTTTCTAAAGTTTTCAGACTCATTTTTTTTTTCATATTTTTTTTCTGTAGACCAAAACTTCATTGGTCTGAGTATTCTCTTGATTCTGCCTTTAAAAATAATTCTGAGCACTTCCTACACCTTTCATTCCTACTACCTTGGTTCATATCAACACCTTATTTTCTCTCTACTGTCACAATTTGCTCTGATCTAATACCCCTGGCCATAACAGTGTTCTCTTTTCCTTATTCAACACAAGTTTAGTAATGGCAAAATGCACAGCAGATCTTATGACTGCAGTGTCCATCTCTTTCATGGAAAATATCAGAGTCCTTGATGTGAACTAATTGGTTTATAATTGATACTCTAAAAGGATCTGTCATTGTCAACCCTGCCATGACCACTTGAAACAACCTCCGGATTCTGGTCTCTTCTCTCTTCTCAGAATACACCATGTACTTTTAATCTTTCTGATATATTATTTCCTCAGATATACAATGGCTTATTTCAATATGTACCTGCCAAAAGTCATGTCCATATGAATGATTTTGTTGCTTCTTAGTTAAAACAAATATCATTTAATAAAATCTCAGTAATATTTTAGTCCAAAGACTTTCCTTTCAAATTTATGTTTACATGCCACTATTTTCTTCAAGGTGTTAATTTCTGTAATCATATTGATGTATCTTTTTCATAATAAAAGAGGTGTTACTGCACAGGTTACACTCACCCTTAAAATGGTGACTGGTTTCACTTGGAAGCATGGAGGAAATATTCCTTCTGTGTTGACCTTCTTCTTTGTAGACTGGTTACTGGTTCAAGTACATTTGGTGGGGTCTCCACGGCCTCCTTGATCAAGATGACAGGTGACTCACCACAGTTACAAGAAATTTTGAGAGATGCTCGTAGTCCTTTTGACCTTAGTAGACCTAGAAGGGCAAGGAGAAAGAACTGTCCTTTAAGCCCCTCTGACCAGATTAATATGAGCTTCAAAGTATGGCTCTTAAAACATCCAAGAAGGTGAGTTCGACCAGTCTGGTACTTTTAATTACCACGTTCTATGTAGATAAAGCTTGGGCAAAGAACAAAGGTTCTCAGATAAACCTTGCTTAGACATATATTATGCTCGAGCTAGTTGTGTGCATAATTTGTCAGTCGGTTGTGGGATTAATATTGTTCCCTCTGGAAACTAGTTAGGCATTATTTATCTTTTTCATTGTCTAACACTTCCACCATGGCTTCCCAGTTAAAGTGCCCCCATTTTTCCCACTTCTGCCTTAATAATATTCTTCTCCTATGGTCCCACCTCTTCTGAGCTCCTTCTTTCCCTTTATCCCCAAGTTTCCTTGTATAACCCTCTCTTCCCCTTCCCCTTAAAATAACCCCATTTGTATCCATATCTCCCTTATTGACACCTGTTTCCTACTGTTCTTCTCTTTCAGATTCTTTCTTTTCCTTTATCTCCCTGATTCCTTTTCATTATCCTGGTTCCTATAGTTATGTCTGGATACATACTTATAATGATTTGTGCCAAGATTCACAAATGAGGGAGAACATACATCGTTTTTTTTTTTTAATTTTTTTTCTGTGTCTGTGTATTTCACTTAGTGAAACAGTTTCTAGTTCCATTCTTCTCCCTCAAATTTCATTATTTTATCTTTACTGTTGAGTAACTCCATTGTTTAAATGAACCACATTTTCATTATCCACTCGTCAGTTGAGGACCACTTAGGTTGCTTCCATCTCTTAGCTATTGTGAAAAGAACAGCAACAAACATGGACATACAAGTGTCTTTGCAATACGATGAGTTCTTTGGGTATATGCCAAGGAGTGGTATAACTGGGTAAAGTGGAAGGTTCATTTTTAGTTTTTTAAGAGTTTTCCACACTTCCTTCCATAGGGATTGAACAAGTTTACAATCCCACCAGCAGTTGATGAGTGTTCCTCCTTCCCCAAATCTTCTCCAACATTTGGTATCATTTGACTGGGGTAAGATGAACTCTTAAAATGGTTTTAATTTGCATTTCCCTAATTACTAGTGACGTTGAACACCTTTTAAGATACTTCTTCACTATCTTTATATCTTCTTTTGAGAACTCTCTGTTCAATTCTTTAGCCCATCTTTTAGTTATTTTACTTCCTTTCCTGATTCTTTGTTTTTTTGAGTTCATCATATATTCTGGATGTAATAAACCTCTGACAGGTGTGTTGCTGGTGAAGATTTTCTCCCATTCTGTGGGTTTTCTCTTCACTTCCCTGGTTGCCTCCTTTGATGTACAGAAGCTATTGAGTTTAATGAGGGCTCATTTGTTGATTCTTGACCTTGTTTCCTGAGCAATTGATGTCTGGTTTAGAAAATCCTTTCCTACACCTATATGTTGTACATAATTGCCAAAGTTTTCTTCTCATAGTTTCAGAGTTTCATGCTTCACATTGAAGTCTTTGATCCATTTGGAGTTGATTTTTGTGCAAGGTGAGAGATGGGGATTTAGTTTCATTCTTCTACAGGTGGAGATCCAGTTTTGCCAGCACCGTTTGCTGAACATGCTGTCTTTCCTCCAGTGAATGTTCTTGGCCCCTTTGTCAAATATTGAGGGGCTGAAATTACATATACTCATATTTGGGTCTTCAATTTTGTTCCATTGAGCTATGGTCTATTTTTGTGCCAGTAGTATGCTGTTTTTATGACTATTGTTCTGTAATACAGTTTAAAATCTGCTATAGTAATCCCCCCAGCACTGTTCTTAGTGCTCAGGGTTTCTTTGGCTGTCTGAGGTCTTTCGTTCTTCCCTATGAATCTTAGGATTTTTTTTTCCAATTCTGTGAAGAATGTCTTGGGGAAATTGAATGGCCTTGCATTGAATCTATAACTGGCTTTGGTAGGATGGTCGTTTTCACAATATTACTTCTTCCAATCCATGAGCATGGGACGTCCTTCCATCTTCTGATATCTTTCTCAATCTCCTTTAAAGATATAAAATTTTCATCGTATAGGTCTTTAATGTCTTTGGTCAGGTTTTTTTCTGAGACATTTTATTATTTATTTATTTATTTATTTATTATTTTCCAGCTATTGTGAAAGGGCATATCTCCATGTACTCTCTCTCTCTGATTCATGGCTTGTTATTGGATTATAGAAAGGCTACAGACTTTTGTTGATCAATTTTGTAATCTGCTGCTTTTTCACATAGATGGAACTGGTTTAAAAAAAAAAAAAAAAAAAAAGGAGCCAGAGGCTCCTCCCAACCCCGTGTGACCCCTGAGGAATAGATCCTCAAATGACCTAAAGGATAAAAAAATTTGTTTATCTGGGCCAACATTATGGCCTTAAACACACGAAAGCAAAGTATAACCAACAATTAAGGGATCAATATAATTCTTTAAAAGTCCATGTGTATAGCTAAAGGCTACATCACAAGGAACAATGCCAGACAGGTGATATCTTCCTTTGATTTGTTGGCCAGGTTGGCCCAAGAGACTCCTGGATAGTAACCCAGAATAGAACTTGGAAAATGAACAGCAGACCGCAATCTTATCTAAAGGAATATTGGCAACTAGTTTTTGCTAGATGAGGAATGGCTGATCTTCCTAAAACAAAGATCTCTAGATAGGCTGACTAGATTCAGCAGATGGACAAACACTGGGGAATGGCTGGGGTGCCAACAACACAGTGGACAGTAACAGGGATGACAGAGTGTATGGGCTCCAGTGGGGTGAGGGGAGGCTATGGGAGGGTGCTCTTTTGGTTGTGGGTATATACATGAATAAGATTGTCTGGGATGTTCTATATGAAATACAAAAGAAATCAACAAATAAGAAATGAGTTATATTTGAGGAAGAAGCATAAAAATTTGCTTCATGTTAATTAGTAGAGGTGAAAAACATTACCCTTGAAATCTACCTGATGATTTTATACCCATGCTCAGGTGCCAAGAATCTCAGAAAGTAACTGACTGTGAATAGTAATATTCAGATACATAGAGATTAGAGACTCATGTGTAAACGTCTAAGTTTTAGTTGCA
>NW_008344488.1:6636505-6660368 GCF_000622305.1 Nannospalax galili | reverse complement strand
GTTCTGAATCAGGGTTTTCCTGTAGTCTTAGCTGTCCTGGAACTAACTATGTAGACTAGGCTGCCCTTGAACTCACAGAGATCCATTTGGCTCTGCCTCCCAAGTGCTTGGACTACAGGCATGCACCAAAATGCCACACGGAGATATTTTTAAAGGTTAAAACCTCATTCAATTTTATGTCTTCTAAGGTTTATAGTGAATTTAATATTGTATAACTGTATTATTTCAAGTGTGAGCCTAAAAATTTACAGCTAATTTTGAAAGAGATGCATCTTTGCTCTGGAAACTGTTATTGAATATGATAATACTCTAATTAAATGCTTCTTCTAAACATGTGGTTACTAAATAAATAATTTTAAAAATATAAAATGGTGAAATATTGGCAATATCTAAGTAAGATTTTGCCCAATTTTTTTTAAAAAAGTCAGAATTTCCAAATACAATCAATAAAGTAACATTATGTTCTTATAAAGGAGCCAATTATTTATCTCCATAAATAATTCTACTATATGTACTCCTCTATAATTCTAAAAAATGTCATTCTTAGAATATCGAGGTGTAAAAGCGTTTCCTGAATCTTAGTACACATTATGAATGGTACTTTAAAGTGGTACACTTCTTTATTAATTTTATGTGTTGCTCCCTGAAAAAATAAACAGAAAGTTTATCTGTCATTACATTGATGTATTTCAAATTCGTTGGCATCATATCCTCATGATTAAGTCAATATAGTCATCTTCATCTCTGACATGCTTAATCTACTGCATTAATTTTCCAAATCTTTTAGATAAGTCTTTCTTTACATTTCTATCACAGCTAATGTAATTCAGGTTGAAACTTCAATGACTTACTATCATGCTTAGAGCTCAATGATTTGTGTTCTGTCCCATTTTTACATTACACTTAAAATTTATTACTGACACTAGGTATCAGGGAACATTCAAGAAAAAAATTTAATAAAATATTTTCAAAAATTGGATTTCTGAAAGTTGTATGGTTAAAAATAAATTCATAGCATTGAGAAGGAACTCATAAACTAAAGTTTTACGTTTACATGTTAGTAATAGGATATATTTGAGAGAAAATTTTGATTTTTCATGTGGGTGTTAGAGTAATGCTCTTATTTCAGATAAAGGAATAAAATGTATAAATATACACATATGCACACCATTCTCAGAAAGAAACACTGTAATATAGATCAAAGAACCATTAAGGAAAGCCTAGGGTTTCCTACATGCCATGAAAAAATTTAAAAGATTAGGAGTTTCTAATGAAAACATTTATGCAAATGCCTGAAATTTTGTTTCCAAAGGTTTCTACCGCTTCACTGTCTCTGAAAATGCACCCACTGGGACAGCAATTGGAAAAATTATGGCATATGATGATGATGTAGGAGAGAATGCAGAAATGGACTACAGCATTGAAGAGGACAATTCACAAACATTTGACATCATCACAGATAATGAGACCAAAGAAGGAATAGTTATACTAAAAAAGGTACATACATTAGAATTCTTTGAAGTGCAGAATAGTGTAGAATATAATCAAACACATGTAATTATTTAGAGTTGTTAGTTGCATTTGATTCATTAATCACTGAAATGAGAGCTCATGGTATGTAGTTTAGGGAGACAGTTAAGATACGAGAGGCATAATTTTTATAGAATTTCTTAAATTGTATGTAGAACTATTTTAAAAATAATTTCAAATAAAGGCAACTTAGAAAAGTATTATCTTAATAGCAATTTTATAATCTATGTATGTCTATTAATGTGTAATATTATTTCTAAATAAAAATATAATTATTCAATCATCTTATGGTATATGACAAAATACAAACTTTAATGCCTGATTAAGGATAATATCAGATAGACAAAAATACATAAAAAACAAACTTGGCTGACATGAAAATTAAAAAATATATATTTATTATTTTAATTTTAAGTGTATGAGTGTATGACTGCCTGTAGGTGGGTACACCCATGCTTGTGGAGGTCAGAAGCAGACATGGTTTTATCTGGAACTGGAGTTAGGCACGGTTGTCATTCACCATGTCAGTGTTGGGCTTCGAACCCTCTTCCTCTGAAAAGCAGCCAGTGCTCCTAAACACCGAGCCATCTCCCCAGCTGCCTGACAAGGATTTCTTTTTCCTAATTATTTTCTTAAGTCACTGAAGCCATTTTTTCTGTACACTGTAAATTTCTTTGTAGAAAGTGGATTTTGAGCGCCAGAGCCACTATGGTATTAGAGGTAAAGTTAAAAATCGACATGTGGATGAACAGCTTGCACACGCCCATACCAATGCCTCCACAACCTACATTAAAGTCCAAGTGAAAGATGAGGATGAGCCTCCGGTTTTCCTCCTTCCATATTATATATTTGCAATTTCTGAAGGAAAGCCACATGGATCATTTGTAGGGATAGTATCTGCCATGGACCCAGATGAAAGAAATTCTCCTATCAGGTATGTGTTTAGATTTACTTATAATGTGTTAATACATGAGTAAACATCATCATAACAATAAGGCACTTTGCAAATGTAAGACAGGATACATGTAAACTATATTTCCCTATCTTGTATTTAATGAATTTTTTTAACAACGAAATGGAGACATATAAATAAAAAAGTTCAATGTGGGTCAACATATAGTGAAATGGTCCAGATGCAAAAATATGTAAGGAATAGGATATGGTCCCCTAAATTAATTCAAACACTGTCTTTGTAGAGAAGCAAGGAGAGGAGAGGAGGGGGAGAGAGATGTGGAGGCCAGAGAACATTGAGTACCCTGCTTTATCATTCTCTACTTTATTCCTTTGAGGCAGGGTTTCACAGTGAAATTTGAGCTAGTGACTGAAAGCAGGCAGCAAAGATAATCTTGTCTTTGCCTCCCCTCAGAGCTGGAATTACAGGCGTACGTATGGGTACACATCTCTTTACTGGGGTTCAGGTTCTTATGATTTTTACCCACTGAACCCACTCCCCAGCTCTGTAGTCCTCTCTTTCTCTCTCTCTCTCTTTCATCTATCTTTCATCTATCTATCTATCTATCTATCTATCTATCTATCTATCTATTGTCTATCTATCATCCATCTATCAATCTATCATCTATCTATCATCTATCATCAACTGTCCATTTATGATCTATCTATCTATCTATCTATCTATCTATTGTCTATCTATCATCCATCTATCAATCTATCATCTATCTATCATCTATCATCAACTGTCCATTTATCATCTATCTATCTATCTATCTATCTATCTATCTACCTATTTACCTATCTATCTTTAATCAACTATCTATTGTCTATCTATCATCCATCTATCAATCTATCATCTATCTATCATCTATCATCAACTGTCCATTTATCATCTATCTATCTATCTATCTATCTATCTATCTATCTATCTACCTATTGTCTATCTGTCATCCATCTATCTGCTTATCATCTATCTATCTATCTATCTATCTATCTATCTATCATCTATCTATCTACCTATCTATTAATCACCTATCTATTTATCATCTATCTAACATCCATCTATCTCTCTATCATCTATTTATCCATAGATATTTGTTGAGACTAGATATCATATTTGGTATACTAAAGTGTTAAATATTTCGTGTAGATGATAGATAGATAGATAGATGATTGACAGATGATGACAGTAGATAGATAGCTGATACATAGACAGATAGATGAAAGACAGACAGATGATGATGATGAAGATAGATAGAGAGATAGATAAATAGATAGATAGATGATAGACAGACAGATGATGATAAATAGATGATAGATAGATGATAGATAGACAGATGATGATAGAGAGATAGATGATGGATAGATGATAACTGCACACACACCACAATGATAGATGATAACAGATATATATAGATATTAGATATAGATATAGATAGATAGATAGATGATGATAGAAAGATGATGGAATGGATAGATAGATGATAGATGGATAGATAGATGAAGGATAGATAGATAGGTGATAGATAGATAGATGATAGAGAGATAGAGCGATAGATAGATGGATGATAGATAGACGATAGATAGGTGATTAATGGATAGAGAGAGAGAGATGATAGACAGATAGATGAATAGATAGATAGATAGATGATGATAGAAAGATGATGGAATGGATAGATAGATGATAGATGGATAGATAGATGAAGGATAGATAGATAGGTGATAGATAGATAGATGATAGAGAGATAGAGCGATAGATAGATGGATGATAGATAGACGATAGATAGGTGATTAATGGATAGAGAGAGAGAGATGATAGACAGATAGATGATGATGATAGATAGATAGATGATCGATCAATAGATAGGTGATAGATAAATAGATAGATAGGTAGATAGATAGATAGACTAAGAGATAGATAGATAGATAGATAGATGATAGACAGATGATGATAGGTTGATGATGGATAGATAATAGATGGCTAGACAGATGATAGAGAGATAGATGCATGATAGATAAATGATGAATAGATAGATGATTAATAGATGATAGATAGATAGATAGATGATAGAGAGATAGATGGATGATAGACGATAGATAGATGATATATATATATATGAGATAAGTAGATGGATGGATAGATATATGATAGATAGATATATGATAGAAAGATGATAGATAGATGAATGATAGTTAGATGATCGATCAATAGATAGGTGATAGATAAATAGATAGACAGACAGATAGATAGATAGACTAAGAGATAGATAGATAGATATATGATAGGTAGATGACAGATGGACAGAGAGGAAGATAGAGGATAGATAGGATAGATAGATAGATAGATAGATAGATAGATAGATAGATAGATAGATAGATAGATAGATAGATGGATGATGGATGGATGGATGGATTAATGTATGGATAGATAGAAAGAAAGAAAGAAAAGGTACGTACATAGGTACTTGATAGACTGTAGACACAATGGTACTAAGTAGACAGATGACAGATGATAGAGAAATATTTGGTAGGTGAAAGGGTAGGTAGATGATAAATAGATGATAGAAGATGATAGATGATAGATAGATAGATAGATAGAAGATAGATGGATAGATAGATAGATAGATAATAAAGAGATGATAGGCAGACAGATGATGATAGATAGATGGATGATAGATAAATAGATAGATGATAGAAAAATACATGGATAGATAGATAGATGATAAATAGACAGATGATGATAGATGATTGATAGATGATACATAGATAGATAGATAGACAGATAGATAAATGATAGATAGATAGATGATAGATGATTGATAGATAGATAGATAGTTTTAGGTCATAGAGGTGATAAATAGAAAGTTAGATCGATGTCAGATGCCTACATGATACATAAATGGATGACTGATGATATAGATGATAGAGGATAGATAGATAGATAGATAGATAATAAATAGATAAATGATAGGCAGACAGATGATGATAGATAGATAGATGATAGATAGATACATATATAGATGATAGAAAAATACATAAATAGATGATAGTTGATAGACAGATAGATAGATAGCTGATACATAGCTATCTCTCTATCATCTATCTATCTACCTATCTATCATCAATCATCAATCATCTATGTCTATCTATCATCTATCTATCATCTATCTATCTATCTATCATCTATCCATCTATCATCTATCTATCATCTATCTATCTATCTATCTAATCTATCTATCATCTATGTATTGTCTATCTACCTATCGTCTGTCTACCTATAATCATCATCTGTCTCTCAACTATCTATCATCTATCTAACTATCTATCTACCTATCTATCATCTATCTATCATCTTCATCATCATCTGTCTATCTTATCTATCTATCTGTATGTATGTTTAATTATTTTGTATTTATTGTGTATGTGCTTGTGTTTTAGCAAGTGCTAGAGCATGGGACTGCACATGTGGAAATCAATCGATAATTTGTTGACATAAGATACCAGAAAACTTAGAAGGCAAGAGAGAGAGAGAGAGACATAAGTATGCTGAGAGTATATTTTTATACAGCCAGCTAATGGTACCATTGCCAGGACTTTCATGGATATCAAAATGCAATGTATGGATCTTGATAAAAGTTTTTGAACAAATTGAAACTGATAAAGGACTTTTTACAAATTATCGAAACTTTGTTGTTAGAAAACATAGATATTTGTTGAGACTAGATACCATATTTGGTATGCTAAAGTGTTAAATAGTTCATGATTTTTATTTGATAACTACACTATTTGAGGCCTTAGTAAACCTGTTTCTGCCACCTGTGTTCTGCCATAGTTTTTCATTATGTGATCTTATTTCTTCTCTTAGATTTTTTTTTTAGTGTTTTACATGAGTATTGTAGTTACATCATTTCAAATCCTCCCTCACCTCCTAACTCTTCTTACATTCCTTCTACACACTCTAAATTTTATGACTTCTTTAGTAATTATGGTAATGTATTTACCACAACCTAAGGAGTCCATGTATATACATGTTTAGGGCTGCATCCTTTTGAATGGAAAATCTATCAGGGTGCTCATTCCTGGAGGAAAACTGATTCTCCCTTCTTCAGCAGTTACTGATTTCCTGTATATCTTCATCTATGGGTTGAGCATCATGAAATTTCCCCCACTGACATTGGCATGTCAACTGGTTTGTCATCATGAAGGTCTTATTTAGGAAACCACATTGTGGTTTCATTGGTGCAGCTTCCCTGCCATGTCTCAAAGACACTATCTAGAAGCAGGTGTCCTGTGTCTCTGCCACTTGCAAAATATCTGCACCTTCTTCCCTCATAATCATTGAGCCTTAGGTATAGTGGTTGCATTGGAGAAGTATTAGGGATAAACACATCATATTTACATATTATATGCATTTTTACAGCTTGCAAATCTCTAATATTTTCCCTCTGTTGCAAAAAGATGCATATTTGGTGAGGGGTGAGAGATACACTTGTCTGTGGGCATAAGAATAAATTTCTAGACTACAGTTAGAAGTTATATTGACTTAGGAAAGGTACAGTACTAGGTTTTCCCCTAGGGTCTATGCACTCTCCATCCACTTATAGTTGACTAGGTTTACAGTACTGGTAGGAATTATCTCCTATTATTTGGGCATGTCCCTCCCAAGATAAAAATGCCACTATACATCATTAGGCATATTTTGCTGGGCCAGTCATTTTTCTGGGCAAGACTATTGATTGCTTTTCTCCCTTATGGTGATCACGTTTCATCATATAGTTTTAATCAAATTGGTGAGAGATTTACTAATGATACTTGTGACTGACAATAATGCAATGACAATAAGGCAAGTCAAAAGAACACCACTTATTACTGTTAGATTTTCTGACATTATTCCCTAATTTATAAAAGTAAAGAGAAGTCAAGTACAGTGCTCATGTGTGTAATCTGACCACTTGTGAGTCTGAGGAAGGATTGCTGTGTGTTGGAGGACAGTTTGTACAACACAGTGAGTTCTACACTAGCCTGTGTTACAGGGGTAGACTTTTATTCTCAAAATTAATAAGAAACTGTAGTCAAGGGAAATACGTGTATTTAAAATTTCAACTGTTGTCAATGCCAACATATTTCATTTTGTGAAACGATACTGAAAATGGAAAAAAAATAGTTACATTTTCAGAATTACAGGTTCTAGAAGGAAGCAAGGAAAACCACACACATTGCCCATCTTTGCTAGCTTAGCTACTTTTCTTAGAAGCCTACATCTGTTTTTATTTCTAGTTTAAATTTCCTATGGGATCAAAATCTATTTATTGTGGTCTTGGCTCTTCTTCCTAATTTCTAACAGATGCTTATTAAGCTATGAGAAACCATAATTTCTCATCAAGCTTATAATTGGCTTTATTTGGAATGGTTTTATAGAAACAAGATTAGATGTTAAATACAAAATAGCAACCATTAAAGTACTGTTTCATTCTGCCAACAAATCTGTTTAGTGAGAAATGCACCCACTTGTGGATATTAAAGTAAAATGTTTTAAATAACTTCGCATTGAATGAATCTAAAATTGAACTCTTCTAAAGCCTGATTCTCACTAATTCCTATTTAATCTTCTCCTGGAAAACCAAGATATAAATTAGTACAATATTTTTAGAAAACTGTCAGTTCAAGATTAAATTATTCTTATACCCACCACATAATTATGGCAATCCTCCTTGCGGTCTCAGGAAAGTTTTCATGAATGTGTGTGATGAAGTCACGTAAGCCAGAAATATTGCTACTCCTTCATTTTTATTATTACTTATTTCATGAAACATTCTGAGCCCCTGGAATGCTTCTTTTGTGGTCGATGTGAGACCATTATTCAGACTTTTACATGAGAAAATATATATGCCAGCTTCTTTCTATGCATGCTAAATGAAATACATAATCAATATGTATATCCGGAAAAGACAGGATAGTAGATTTCAAATATTTGTAGTAGCTAAAATTAATTTCCTGCAATAACTGCATGCCAATATGCATTACAAAGGAAATTTATTTTCACTAAGTGTTATAATTTTTTAAGTTAAATAGCTAGAAATAAGCATTTCTGAGATGTCAGCAGTCCAGTACTATAAAATAATTCACTAATACTGATAGCACAGGATGGTATTGCACATCTTTGGTGCCAGCACTCTTGAAACAGAGAGACAGGCAAATCTATGTGGGGTCCAGGCCAGCCTGGTCTACATAGTGAGAGCCAGGCCAGCTGGAACTATAGGGAAACCCTGTGTCAAAAAGGACAAGAACAACAAAACAAAAACCAAATACCCCTTGCTCCTGCCCCTCAAAACACACACACACACACACACACACACACACACACTAACAACAAAAAACAAAATAATACAACTGATTTACTGATTTAAGCAATGCCTTTAGTTTAGTACAAGAAAGAACCCAGTAACACTAAAGTAAGAAAGTACTTTATTCACTTCAAAGCAAGACAATAAATGTTTGAAGTCCTGCCTTTCTGCCATGACCTAATTGTAATTTTATTCACTTCAAATGTTTCTTTTGCTATTTCTTTTCAAAAAATCCATTCACCAATTAACATATTTTATGTATTTACAATTAGAACACCTCAATGCATTCCTAAATCCCTTTGTTTCACCCACCACTTCTTTTTTCAGTGTTTGTTTTTTACAATTTTTACATTTTTATATAAGACAAACTTAACATTAAGGATGTATGTGGACATACTTTATTAAATTTATTCAGGTTGGATTATCCAGGTAAAGTATGCATTTCATAATTTCTCTGAAGGTCTGAGAGTGCTCCAATGCATTGCTAAAAAAATAATAACATGAAGAATTTTATTTCCTTTTGGTTCAGTTATTCTCTCACCAGAAACAAAGTGTTCCATATCAATGATAATGGCACAATTGTCACCACAGATCTGCTTGACAGGGAGGTCAGATCTTGGTACAACCTGAGTGCCACAGCTTCTGAAACATGTAAGTACTCATTTCTGAGCAACACAGTGGGCTCATTGTATTATGCAAACTATTACATAATTTCAAAATTTTATGTTAAGCTACTTTAATAGCTGCATGAATTAGAGTTAAATATTTTGTGTGCAACCTCATATACATGTAATTATCTTAATATAAATTAGTAGCACCACACTCTAATAAAAACTTACTGTAATCTCACCAATGAATGCTTTGTAATTTTTCCTTGAAGAAAACAAAAAGTGCAATTTAAAAAAAGCACTTTAAAATACAAGATGTATTTATTGTAATCATATGTCCTTATAATTATTTTATAGCTCTCTCTCTCTCTTTCTCTCTCTCTCTCTCTCTCTATATATATATGACAAGTAAAAAATACATGCCAATTTTTTAAGTTTGTAGCATGTATTCTCCATGGATTCATTGTTAAATGCCATGTTTAACAACAACAAAAATTACATACATTAGAAAAGAATACATTTGAAAAGCAATAATACTAATTGACTAAGAATTCTTAGTTAAATTATCTATTTAGAGACATGATATGTTATTTTTTATCACTAATATGAAAATAGTTTACTGAGAGGAATTTAAAACTTTCTCCCTTTAATCATATAAGGGTAAGATTAATTATGCATTTTTATACAACTTACAGAAGATGAACATGAGTGTCTCATGGTCATTCTATTTTTAGGTTGAAATACTAAGATTAATCTTTACATTAATAAAAACATATTTAAAATAAATCATATTTCAACCTGAATATGTTACTGAAATGAATTATATAAATAACATTGCTTGGTGGTCTGTATATCAGAGAAGCAGTAATTCATTTTGAAATTATACGTACAGTTCCAGTTTTGCCAAAAATCACATCTTAACAATCAACAGTGACCAGTTGTTTCTTCCCTTCTTTTCTTTTTCTTCTTTTTATTAAGAGATAGGCAGATTATTTTATTTTCAGATTATGAAAATAGATGCAATCATACTAGTTTGTTGTTTAGGCATTTTATTAAATGTTTATGAATTTCTAAGAATATATTTATATCATCTATAACACCCCAATCTCAATTTATCCATATTAAACTCAGTAAGTACTATTTTAAGGCCAATTAAGTCAAATTTATTTTCCCAAATCTCCTTGGGGTGGCATCCACTGGAACCTGGTTAACCTGCCCAGCATCTCACCTTTAGAGAAAACTGATTCTCCCCATTCCAGCAGCTATCAGTTGTCAATAGTTCTTCAACTGGGATTTGATCTTCTTAGCCACTTCCCCATTTCTATGCTAGGAGTATGTCTGGCTTCAGCTTAAGTGGATCTTGTGAATGCTGGTCACCATTGCTCTGAGCACTCAATTGTCTGGGAAATACTGATTCCCTGTATTCATCCAGAGCCTTTGGATCTTGCAATTTTTCTTCCACCTCTATCACAATGATCCCAGTGATTAGGAAACAGATTCACTATGGTGTCCTATTGAGTAATAAGCACTCTTCAGTCTCTTATTTTTGGACAATTGCCTGTGTCCATATTAAACACGATCTGCAACATGAGGGAACTTCTCTGATGAAAGTTGAGAGATACATTAATCTGGGGGTGTAACAAGTCATTAAGAGTTAATTTAATATCATGTCAATTTAGCAGAATAATAGTAGCAGAAGACTCCTATGTACTGTGACCTGTCTAGCCAGAGATTCCTAGGCTTTATATGAGTGTTAGTGCTGGGCTCAATCTATTGAAGTAGACTTTATATAAACACAGAAAGTGGTTGGTTGCTCTGCTAAAATTGTGCCACTTTTGCACTAGTGGGCATATGTTCCTAGGTTAGTTGTTCACATAGCTCACAATATTCAGCTGGGTAAGGTGGACGATTTCTTCCCTATTCTTTAGCACGTATAACACCTTCTATAACTATGAAAGCTAGGTAGTGGTGATGAATTTCTGAAATCTGTATTAGCATGATATTTCCTTGTTCATTCTGCAACACATTTGTAGTTTCTTCTGCAATAAGGTCTTTTCATAAATTTCTCATGGATGGCCAAGAGCAAAGGCAATTGTCAATATTGTTTATGGATTTATTGGACCCCTGGATAACAGTTTCAAAAGAGAGTCCATTCCTGACATTGGAACTTTCTTTGCTACGCTATGGTGTGTGGGAGGGGCAATGCCCCTTATTATAGCATCAATACCTTTAATTCCTCTTTATGTTGTTTATGTATATATTTTGGAAGATTCTATTGTGATAGGTTTGTTTTCATATGGCCTTTGCTGTTGGCCTTTAGTGTTAGTGATCTCACCCATACACTCTCCTCTACCTTGCCCTTCTGTTGCCCACCCTATTTAGCCATTCCTACTCTATTTTTCTCTTATGTCCTTTATATCACTGCATTTTATCTCCCTTCCAATGAAGGCTGCATGCCCCCCTCCATGGTCTTTTATTGTTTTCCTGGCCTTTATGGATTTTTTTTTAAACACACTTATTTAAGGATTCAAAGCTAGAATCCTCTTAACAATTGAGATCATGCATTATTTGTTTTTCTGGGCCTGGGTTACATTATGAATGTTTCCAGTTCCATCCATTTACCTGAAAATTTGTTCATTTCATTTTTTAACAGGTAATTGACCATTGTGTGAATCTACCATACTTTTAGTATCTATTCATCAGTCAATCAAAAAATCTATGTTGTTTCGATTTCATGGCTGTTTTGAATAGGGCAGCAATGAACATGGATGAACAGGTATTTATGTAGGAAGATGCAGAATAATTTGGTATAAAGCCAAAGGTGATATGGTGGTGTTTCCTAGTAGATCTGTTTCTAGAATTTGAGGAATCTTCTCACTGATTTCCATAGTGGTTGTACGAGTTTGCATTCCCACAAGTAGTGATTAAGTGTTGACCTTTCCACTAATCTTATCTAGACTTTGTCCTTATTTATTTTTTATTTAGCCATTCTGACTGGAGTAAGATGGAATCTCAAAGTGATATTAATTTGCATTTCACTAGCCTAAAGATGTTGAACATTAAAAAAAATATTTCTCAGACATTGTGTTTCATCTTTTGAGAGCTCCTTGTTAATTTCTTTGCTCTCATTTTTAATTTTTTTTATTTTTAACTCTTTTCATTCCTTTTTTATTCTAGCTACTAAAGCACTATCAGAGATCTAGCTGATAGAACTTCTTTTCCCATTCTATAGGTTGCTTCCTAACTAGAATGATTGCATCCTTTGCTGAACAGAAAATTTCAGTTTCAATGAGATCACATTGTCAACTACTGGACACAATGTTTCTGTTATAGGAGTCCTGTTCAGAAAATTGTGCCTATAATTTCCAATATATTGCCTACTTTCCCCTTTATGTGATTCAGGGCATTACGTGTTATGATGAGGTCCTTGATCTTTTTGGTTTTTATAACAATTGCTGTGGGTTCATATAAGCCACTGACCAGCTGTCTGAAAAGCTCTGTCTCTTATGGTCATCACCAACTCTGGATATTACACTATTTCTCTGTGTCCTCTTCTGTAACATCCCTGAGCTTTGGAAGGCAAAGTTTGATATATGTGTCCTATTCATAATTAAGCATTCTGAAACCCCTTGATCTCTGCTCATGGCCAGTTAGTCTTTCAATTTCTATGAAGAATTGTATTGGAATTTTAATGAGTATTGCACTGAATTCTAAGTTGCACAGAAAGATTCACTGTTTTCACAATATTAATCTTCTTGATCCATAAGCCTGGAGAATATTTCCACCTTTTGGTATATTCTTAAAATTCTTTCTTCCATGTCTTAAAATTTTTACTATGTAGGTCTTGCAATCCCTTGGTTGGAATTATTCATGGGTGTTTTATATTTTTTGAGCTTATTATGAATGGAATTGTTTCCCTAGTTTCTTTATTGGTGTGTTTGTTTTCCATATATAGGAATACTACTGATTTTTGTGTGCTAATTTTGTAGTCTGCTTCTTTGCTAAATGTATTTTTCAGGACTTCTCTGGTAAACTCCCTAGGACCTTTTATGTACAGTGTCATATCATCTGTAAAGAATGATGCTTTGACCCCTTCCTAGTTGTGCCCCCTTTATCTCCTTCACTTACTGTGCTACTTAAAATTTCGAGCACAATACTGAATAAGAATGAAGAGAGTGGTCATCCTTCTCTTGTTCTTGATTTTAAGGAAATGCTTTGAGTTTTTCTCTATTTAGTATGATGTTGGCTGTGCGTTTAGAGTATATTAGCTGTACTATGCTGAGATAGGTCTCCTATACCCCGAGATTCTCCATGACTTTTATTATGAAGACATGTTGTATGTTGTCAAAAGCCTTTTCTGTATCTAATGAGATGATCAGGTAGTTGGTTCTTGATTCAAATTATATGATGGATTATATTTTTGATTTATGTGTACTGAAACATCCTTACATTTCTGGGATGAAATCAACTTGAGCATGGTGGATAATTTTCTTGATGTGCTCTTCCATTTGGCTTCCAAGTATTTCACAGAAAATTTTTGTGTCTATGTTCATCAGGGGATGATTATAATTAACCTTTTTTTATTGGTTTGTTTGTTTGTTTGTTTGTTTGTTTGTTTTTATGGTCTTTTTGAGACAAGGTCTTCTTGTAGTCATAGCTGACCCGGAACTCGCTATGTAGACCGGACTGGCCTTGAACTCACAGGTATTCACCTATTTCTGCCTCCCAAGTGCTGGGATTAAAAGTGTGGGCCACCATGCCCAGTTTGTTTGTTTGTTTGTTTGTTTTTATGGTCTTTTTGAGACAAGGTCTTCCTGTAGTCATAGCTGACCTGGAACTCGCTATGTAGACCGGACTGGCCTTGAACTCACAGGTATTCACCTACTTCTGCCTCCCAAGTGCTGGGATTAAAAGTGTGGGCCACCATGCCCGGTTTGTTTGTTTTTTATGGTTGTCCTCATAAAAAGAATTTGTTAATGTCCCTTCCTTTCCTAATTTGAGGGATAATTTGAGAAATAATTGGTTAAAGTTGGTTAGAATTCTGTGCTGTAGCCATCTCATCCTGGGCATTACTTAGTTGAGACATGTTTAATGACTCTTTCTGTATCATTGTTTTTGGTGAATTTAAACATTTTGTGTCATCATGGATTAATATTTGTATGTCATTCATTTCTAGAAATTCCTCCATTTTTTTAGAGTTTCTAGTTTAGTGGAATATATGTTTTTAAATTTTATGAATTTCCACAGTATCTTCTATGATGTTTCCATATCATCTATGATCTTATTAATTTGTATATTCTCTCTTTTGGTTAATTTGACTAGATGAGTTTTTGTGTTTTTTATTCTTTGGACAACCAAGTTTTTGTTTATTGATTTTTTTTGCTTCTATTTCATTAATTTCAGCCCCAAATTTGATTATTTAGTCTCATCTACTCTTTTGGATTGTTTCTTGCTCTTTTTCTAATATCTTCTGGTGTGTCATTAAATTGTTACTATGACCCATCTCTGATTTTCTTATGTACGCACCTAATGCTATAAACATTCTTCCTAGGACTGATTTATCATGTGATTTTGGTATGTTGTGATTTCATTTATAATCCATTCTAGGAATTTTTAAATTTCCTTCTTGATTTCTTCATTGTCCCAATTTTCATTTATTACTGTGTTGTTTAGTTTCTATGAGTTTGGTATTTTTTCCAGTTTATATTGTTTCTGATACTCTGGTTTACTCCTTTCTGATAAGGTAGGATACAGGATGCTATATCAATTTTCTTAAATTTTTGACACTTCTTTGTGTCTTAATATGTGGTTAATTTTGGAAAAAGTTCTATGAACTGCTGAGAATATAGTGTTTTCTTTAATGTCTGGGGGAAATGTTCTATAAATATCTGTGAAGTCTATTTGATTTATGTCATTTAACTCCAAGGTCTCTCTAATTCATTTTCATCTTGATTACCTGCCTATTGGTGAAAGTAGGATAATAAAGTCACCTACTCTCATAGTGTTGGGAGTCAATCTCTTGTTGTTGATGTAAGAGTGTTTCTTTTATGAGATTTGGTGCTCCAGTATTTTGTGTATATATGTTTAGGATTGTAATATTGTCTTGATTAATTTTTCACTTAATGAGTATGAAATGCCCTTTCATAAGTCTCTTACTGGTTTTAGTTTAAAGTCTGTTTCACAATATTTGAATAGATATGCCTGCTTGTTTCTTAATTTCATTTGCTTTGTAATACCACTTCCCATCCATTTACCATAAGAAGGTGTCAATCATTAAGATGAAGTCTGTTTCTTGGAGGCAGTTACAAAGCTGGATCCTGTTTTCTAATCCAATCATTTAATCTGTGTCTTCTTATTAGGGAATTGAGCCTGCTAATATTTAAGGTATTACCATCATTTATTAATATGTTGTTTTAGGGTGGTACTGTTTCCTCTGCTTTTTATGTTGTTTAACTGTTCCTGAATTGTTTATGCCTTGTTCTCTTATAGACTTGCCTTAGTGGACATGATTTTATTAATATTTTATTTATTATTTTTATTTTAATGTTAATGAATGTTTTGCCTCTGTGTATGTAAGTGCACCTCTGTCCTACAATGCCTGTGGAGCTCAGAAGAGAGTATTGCATACCCTGGAACTGAGGTTATGGACAGTTGTTAGCTGCCATGTGAGTGCTGGGAAGCAAACCTGGGAACCTCTGTAATAGCAGTCAGTGCTCTTAACCACTGAGTCATCTATTCCGTCCCATGGACATACGTTTTTTAAATATATGTCTAGATCATGGAAAGTTTTTTTTTCTTCTTCTATTATAACTGTGCGTTTTTCTGGGAATAAAAGCCTGGGATGGTATCTGTGATTCTGAGGAATTTGTAGACTGTCTCTCCGTGCCCTTCTGGATTTTAGCACTGCATTGAAAAGTCAGGTATTATTCTGATAAGACTGACTTTATGTGTGATTTTTTTCTTTCTATCCTGGAGACTTCAGAATTTTTTTCTTTTTTCTTTACAATCAGCATTTTGAATATTATGAGATGTCTTTAGTTTCTTTTCTGATCCTGTATCTGGTATTCTGTATACCTCTTGGACTTGATAGGCATTTCATTTCTTAGATTTGGGTAGTTTTCTCTATGGATTTGTTTACAATATTTTTTGTGCTTCAACCTGAGTTTCTTATCCTTCTATATCTATGATTAATAAATTTGGTCCTTTTATAGTATCCCAATGTTCCTGAACATTCTGTTCCTGAGTTTTTTGTTTGTTTTTTTAGATTTAATGTTTTCTCTGACTGAATGATCCAATTCTATTATGATGTCTTCAGGCTTAATATTCTTTCTTCAATGTGATTCTATTTATTAAATTCAATTTCCATTCTTAGAATTGTTTATTCTATTCATATGGCCATGCTTGTATTTTCATGGTTTCTATTCTGAATTTATGTATGTCTTCTTTGAATTCACTGACCACAAATATAATTTATATTTTGAAATCATTCTCTTGTGCCTCAAGTAAGTTATTCTTTTCAGGGGACATTGCAGAGGGAGTACTAATTTTTGAAGATGTATTGTTTGAGTTATTCATTTTGCTTATGTTTTAGTGATTGGACCTAAGCATCTGCAGTTTGGTCATTGGAAGTGTTTCCTGGTATGAATATTTGGTCTCTCCTTTGTTGAGAAAGTGTCTGGATCTTGACTTGCTCTTACCTCAATGTCTCAGGATGTGAATAAGCTGAATGGTGCTTAGTATTTAGTCTTGCGGTAATTCTGTGTTTGTGTGCTGCTGGAATGTCAGATGTGTTCTCCCCACAGCTGGAGATACTCAATGTCTCAGGATGTGAATAAGCTGAATGGTGCTTAGTATTTAGTCTTGCAGTAATTCTGTGTTTGTGTGCTGCTGGAATGTCAGATGTCTTCCCCCCACAGCTGGAGATATGAGAACTTCTACAGCAAGGAGCAAACCTAATGTGGAGTTAGTAGATTCTCATTGTTAATTTTTCCAAGTTCATGAAAGGTTGACATGACTATTCAGATCATTTTTTGGTGCTAGGAATGGAGTCACAATAAGAGTGAGTAGTGTTTCCTGGCTCTCTAATCCAATCATTATTGTGCTGTTGGCTGGGTCTCCAGGCCATGTGGGGGCTCTGGAGAATCTGTGGTGCGCAGCCTATTGGGACAGTTGAATTCCAAAGTGAAGGCAGAGTTAGGAAGAGCTGGGGTCACTGGTAAACGGGAACAGTAGGAATTTGCAGTCTAGATATTTTCCTTTAAATTGTGAATCAATCACTTAAATCACCAGTCATTAATTAAAGCTTAAAATATTGAATATCATATGAAAATTGTCAATATAGTTGACCTTTTGTCATTGGACTTAATGAAGCATAGCAAAATACTAAAATTCTGAATAGAAGCTATCATTATATGCAACTTTCTTATAACTGGTTTTACATAGAATTCCAATATTTTTGATGACTTGCTTGGCTTTTAAATGTTGCAAGCATATATTTATCATACAGCTCACAACATTTAATGGTAAGCACCTGACAGAGCAAATTGGAAGACGTGGTTTCTATTTTTATTTACAGTACATTGAATTCTCTGAGGGACCATTGGCAAGTGGACTTGTTTCTGGATTTTGAGTTTTCTGTCTCATTAAACAGTGAAGTATGAGGAGAAATACTGCAGGGCAACACATTTGCAGCAGCTAAGGATGTGTCAAGGCTCTGCATGCCAGATTAACAAAAATGTGGCCTCTAGGATTGGGGGTGGACCTGGGAAGACTCGGACTCCTCCCCACTGTAGTTTGAAAGAGGTCATGGGGGTGTCTAACCCTGTTCATTTCCCCATCATCGAGGAGCCCCTTGATTAACTCCCTATTGTCCGTGGTCACAAAGTCACCCCCCCACAGGAGGTCTCTCCTGAACAGGTTGTAGGAAAGCACCTCAGCCACCAAAGGTCTGATCTCCCCCTTAGTACCATCTGGGTCCTGCCAGCAAAGCCAGTTCTTAAGCTCCCATAATGGAATGGTGCCGATGACACCCATCACCTGTGAGCCAGGGTCTAGGGGCCACCTTCCTGGGACTTCTTCCTTCCTCAGGATGGTTCTATCTGCCCCAGTGTCAATAATGTCTTGGAGCCTCTGCCCATCTATAAAGATGTCTATCTTAGGGCGGAGCCCTGGGATGATAGGGACTGTCCAGTGGGCAGTGGGCCCTCCAGGGCCTGTGCGCCCTCCCCCTTTTGGTGATGGGGCTGGGGGTTGCCCCAAACCTAGTTTAAAGGTTTGCCCTCCACATCATACCTGGACTGGCAGTCCTTTTTCCAATGAAACTCCTTGCGGCAACGTGGGCACGGGGCCCTGGGCTTGTCTCCCTCCACCTTGAAAGGGGCTTTCCCTTGCAGTTAGTCTCTCTTTAGGTGCCCGGTCTGGCCACACCCAAAACATCTCTGGACCTCAGCCCTGGGGTGCCTATCCTGCAGCCCAAGGCCTGTGAGGGCTTCTCTAAAGGCTGTAGCTAGAGCCTCTGTCTGTGTCTTGAGGACCCCGGCCATAGCCTCAGTCGCCTTTGTTTTGGTCCATATGTCCTTTGTTGCCACAAGCCAGCTGCTCATGGAATGGTCCTTTAACCCCCCTCAGGCGACCTTATGGTTGGCGTTCACGGTCCCATACTAGCATTTTTATGAACTGTTCTCTGAGTGGCCCAGGGGGAAACTTTCTCCTTAGACTCTTTTCAACCCTATCTACAAACTCATGTAATGGCTCCCCTGAGCTTTGATGGATCTCCGATATGGGTGACTCCATAGGGCCCATATCCAACATATGCCAGGCCTTGAGGCCAAAGGCCCTGACTTGTTCTGTATATGTTGGCAGAAGTACTGTCTGCGGGGTGCCCATGGCAAAGGCGTCTGTGTTCCCTGTCAGCGTGCTGAAAGTGATAGGGACAGGGGGGTTGGGGGCATGGTTATTTTCCACCTGGTCCCGACATTCCTCTCGGTAAAGTGCTGCCCATTTAATAAACAAGGGGCTGAGGAGGACTGCTTTGGCTAGATCCATTCAGTCTTTGGCCATACAGGGTTGATATACCAAGCCCTGGAGAAGGGTGCTGACCCAGGGGACCCGAGGCAACCTCAGCCACCGCCTTCTTTAATTCTTTAAGATCTTTAGCCTCCCAAGGGTACCAGGCGGCTGGGTGCTGAGGTCCGTGGTTGATGTTTACCGGGAAAGCCTGGACCAGTCTCATGGGAGCAAAGAGCTCCTATGGGGATTAGATCAGTGTCCCCCACCCCAAGAGTCCTTTCCCTCATGCTCATCCCGACCCCCCGGGGTCCCCCGTTTATCTTCCCCATTCTCATCACCCCACTCCCTTCCAGATGACTCCATAGTATGTGCTTCACTTTCAATCGTTGGGCTCTCTCCTCATCAAATGCGATCCATTGATCTTCCCCTGCGACCTTGATCTCTGCTTTGGGAGCCAGTTGTTCAAGCCGGTCCCAGGTAGCCCACTGGAATAAATTGCTGGTGGACAGCCAGGGAGTGAGATGCAGGGCGGCCTCCCAGACCTTCTTTGACGAGGAATTGGACTGTTCTAAGCCCCTGGATCTCAGCATGTCTCTGCGCCGTGAGGGCTGAGTCCTCACTTTTACTCATTGCGTTACCCATCTCTTGGGATCTCACTTCCCTCCATACTCACCCAATTAGCCCCAGAGATCAGCTCCCATAGCGGGTCCGAGTGGTCTTCGGGCACCACATTGGGCGCCAGATGTCGGGGATCCTGCCCCGACACAGGAACCAGGGAATGGGAAATGAGCTGTCGCCCGTTACCCGCAGCCTCCCTAGGAGAAAATCAGATGCCACAGGGAGCCAGTCAAGCAGGAACTCATTTTTTACAGGCGTTACAGGGCTTATGAAGGCAAAAACCACAAAGAAAAATCCCCTCCCAACCAAGTGTCCAATCATATTAAATGTGAACTTGAGCATGCAGTCTAATTTCCATAGCACAGCATAGTGTTCTCAAGGTGATCACGCCCTGTCAGGATGCAAGGAAATGGCAGGAGCCAATCAGCGATTCTTCAAAACAAGTTTGGCCATGTTCTGGCTGTTTTCTCTAGGCGCCAAACAAGTCTGATCACACCCTGGCCGTTTCCTCTAGGCGCCATCCTGCCTCGCCCCTGGCCTCAGGCCCCACAACTATAAAATAACAATGACAAAGAAATTTATGAATCATATAATAGACCAAGAAAATAGACCCTAGCTTTCCTTCTTAAGTGTACCTCCACATATTCATTTACAGAACACCTTGTTTTTAAGGTAACTGATAATATATGTGATACTTGTGGGATTACATTTCATTAAGTTTTTCTTTTGCTGTTTTGGGGTTCTGTCAAAATTGGTAGATCTCAATGTTCTGTGAAAAAATGTGCCACATAATAGTATTTTTAAAACACATATTTAAAAACATGTTAATTTTATTCTTATTTCACAGAATATAAACCTGTGACCCTACGATTTACTCCCCCATCTCTAGGTGATAAGGACAGATGAATCACATTTCTATGCAATCCCAAAGCCTATTGTCTCCAACCCCATTCCATACTGCTCCTTTTAAAATGAAAATACAAAAAATTATTTTCCCACCTATTTTCTGGTTAAATAACCTGTATTATTTACCAGATTTCATTGTTTTATATTCCCCCATATGTAAGATAATAATTTAAACATAGCTATTACATTGAAAAATTGAACTATATCAAAAACCAGTGTTTATTGTATAGTTTTCTTTGAACCTAACAGTCATGTCTGCAAGCACATTGCATTATAACCACATGCATAAAACTTACACCTCTTCTCAGAAGTATCCCAGGGCTGTGGCAGTAGCCTGTATTATTTTAGGACTCTCTTGGACTACACTGAACTACAGTTCAAAAGGAGGTTTTCCTTGCCTGGCACTGTGATATTTGTTATATAGCTCAGCTGACCACATGCACACACATATATCATATGAGTATTTTTCAGTAAGCTTATTAAAAAAAAAAAAACTACATGTCCCTTTGGTCTTCACACCACCTAAACATTATTTATTTCTCTTTTCTCATTCTCCTTCTGTATAGCCATCTCTCCTTCCTCCCCAGGTAAAATACCACTCATTTCCCCCATTTCCCCTTAATATCACCTGTCTCATACTATTCCCTCACTGAAACTCCTTTTTCCTCTCTCCCATCAACAATCCTTTCTATAACCTTGGATCCTGAACTTATTTTGTGATACGTACTCCCATCTAAGAATTTGGAGCTAGTGTCCACAAAAGATGGAGAACTTGTGTAGCTTGTATTCTGAGTTGTGGTTACCTCACTTTCTAACAGTTTCTTGTTCAATCTATTTACTTTAAAATTTCATTTTTCTTTAAGATGATTAAAACTTCATTGTATAAATGTATCACATTTTTATTATCCATTCATCAGTTGAGGGGCATTTAAACTGTTTTTCTTTCCTAGCTATTTTGCAAAAGGCAGCAATAGACATGGCTGAGCAAGTATCTTTGTAGCAGTTTATCAGTAGGCTTGTGAACCAGTACTTTCCCCTTGGGATTTTCACACCACCTAAGTATTACTTATCTTTTTCTTTCTTTCCACCTGTCTATCTGTCATTCATACCTCTCCAGTAAAAGTAACTCCCTTTTTGGTATATGCAAAATAGTGGAACAACTTGTTCTATTTATAATTTTTACAGGATTCACATTAATTTTCACTGTGGCTACACCAGTTTGCACTCCTGACAGCAAAGGAAGAGAGTTCGCCTTTTCCTCCATCTTCAGGAGTCTTCGTTGTCATTAGTTTTCTTAATCTTAGCCAATTTGTCTGGGGTAAGATGAAATCTTAAAATAGTTTGTTCAGAGACTTCTTTTAGTGATATTTCTTTGAATTCTCCATTTAGAACGATGTTGGAGGTTGGTTTGTTGTATATAACCTTAATTATGTTGAAGTATGATCCATCCAGTCCAATTCCCACTAGGGTTGTTTATCATGAAGATATGTTGGACTTCATAAAAGGCCATCTCTGAATCTATTGAGATGATCATGTGACTTTTGTCATTAAGTTCATTTTTATGATTTCTTGCATGCATTGGTTTACATATATTGAACTATTACTGCATCTCTGGCATGTGAGGTAGGAAATCATAGCTAGGACTGTGTGTGGGGAGATGGCAATAGAATGGATATGTTCTGAATAACTCAGCAGGCTGATCTGGAGAAAGCAACTTTAGGGCCTTCAGTCTCAAAGGACTAGGCTGGGTGTGGTTCTGATTAACTCCCTAGGCTGGTACTGACCATGAGCACTGAGTACTGGGCCTAGTCTCAGAGGGAGGAGATGTTGATGAACTATTGATTTTTTTAATAGTTTATTTTGTATTTCATACATGAGTATTCTATTTACATCATTTCCAGACCCCTTCAAGTTCTCCCTCTAACTCATCCCATGTCTTCCCATGCCCACTCAATTTGATCCTCTTGTTGGATTACTATTGTTACATATACATACATTTATAAATGTGCACCTCTATGTATTCCACACAGTCCATTATGCTGTTCCTTGTTTCTGCAATTTTAAAAACATATTTAGATACCCATTCCTTTCTTTGTATTTTCTATATTTCCTTTCTCATTTAGATGATCTTCCCAACTCAAACTTTTAATAAAAATATAGATAGACTTTATCATCATTGCTTTTTAAAAGTTGTTTTCACGCTGTATTACCTGTTCATTTTTGCTTTTAAACTTTATGGTCTAGTTCGAATAGTTCATGCAAGATGTTTAGTGCTGTGGCATTATGAATAATTTTCATTCACATTCTTGGGCAACTCATAAACTAATTTCCCAATGCTAATATCAGAACTTGGATGAGGGCAATAATTGTTATTTTCACTACAAACGGGCTGAATTGATACAGACACTTCCACTGTCTCTGAAGGCCAGCTTGTTGTCCAGAGAGCAACGTTTTTTCCTGCTTGTTTTCTCATCAGATAATATAGAACACAGCATGTAAATGTAAAGAGTAAGCAATGCTTGAATTGAACATAGATTTTATTTTTCTTGCCTTTGTTGTCGACAAATATGTGAATCACATAGCTATGCCATCATTAGTTTTCTTCAAGTAAAAATATCAATATGTCAAATAGACACTAATACAATGCATTTCATGATTTTTAACATAAAGAAATTTATTTCATTCTGCGTGTTTGATTTGCAGATAACACACAGCAATTCTCCTCAGTTCCTGTGTATGTGCAAGTTCTTAATGTCAATGATCATGCTCCTGAGTTATTTAAATACTATGAGAGCTATGTTTGTGAAAATGCTGAATCTGGTGAGGTAAGAAATAATAATTAATCAAATCAGAGCAATATATTGTTCCATTTTTTTATTCTCTGACTAGATAATAAAT
>NW_008344488.1:6633664-6635985 GCF_000622305.1 Nannospalax galili | reverse complement strand
TTGATGGCCCCCAATGTCCTTCAGTGTGGATCCTTTCTCTGGGTCCATCAGGAATCCCAACCGTGTAAGACACGGTCTTTACCCATCATAAAAGAGCCATCAATTGCTAAAAGTTTCTTAGGTTTGTTTGGGATGTACTCTCTATTTTCCCATGTCTATGTTGGAATTCTGTTTATTTGAGCATGCATGGGACTTGTGTGTGCTGCCATCATTGCTGTGAGATCTTAAGAGTAAATGACCAGCTCTTTCAAACGTCTGGCTCACAAGGCCCAAGGATCATTGCAGAAGAGGAGGTGAAAGTATTGTAAGAGCCAGAGGAAGTGGATGATCACACGGAACAGAGTCTTCCAGGCAGCTGTTCATTTACTCATAACCCATTTTAAGTGATAATTAATTGATAATTCTTTACCTAGTTTTTAAACTTAAATATATGTAATCTCTATAAATAAAACATTCCTGAATTTATTAGTAGAGTTAGTTGAAGATCATTTGGATTTTACAAAAGTAGAAATTGCATTTGTCTTTTAGGAAATAGGCATAGCCAACATTATACTTTATTTTCAGTTTCCTAATATGGTGGGAAATAGGAATAGCTTTAAAAAAGAGTCAAATTTAAATATTAGTGACCATTCAACTATAATACACTGACAAATAGTTATTACAGTATCTTATAAATTTTATTAGCCATTTTCTTTGGGAAATAATTTTCAAATATTTCCTACCATTATTTTCTAACATAGTTTTCCAAGGGCTGGAGAGATGGCTCAGTGGTTAAGAGCACTGACGGCTCTTTTAGAGGACCTCGGTTCTATTTTCAACACCCAAATGGCAGCTAACAACCGTCTGCAACTCCAGTTCCACAGGATCCAATTCCCTCTTCTGAACTCTGTGGGCATTGCATGACAAGGGTGCATTTACACAAATGAAGGCAATAGACTCATACACCAATAAATAAATAAATAAATAAATAAATAAATAAATAAATAAAATAGCAAAGCATAGTTTTCAATTTTAATGAACATATAATTTACTTTTTAAATTTGAGACACTCATTTATAATGGAAGGTATTGTTAGCCTGGTAGCATACCTTGACTAACATATATCCCTATGAGTATCTCTGATCTTTCAGTTTTAATAAGATTCTTGTTTTCAATATATGATTTTGTCTAATATTCTTAGTAACAGGCAAGGCATTTCTTAATCATAATTAGTTTAGTAAATGGGTAGAGTGTGATGATGTTATTTCCATTAGCAAAGATATGACATTGTGTTCCTGAATCTCTTTGTCATGATAGTATACTTCAGAGAAATTTAAATTCTTTTCATGATCAAATCAGGCTGTATTTAGAGGGATATAAATGATTTTTGGACATTTTTAAAATTTTAAGTTTCAAATATATCATTCAAAAGCGTTAAACATTATATTTAATGATTCTAACAGAATTGTTGTGATAGAGGATAAAATGTACCACTATACCAGAGGCATCTATTTCATAAAAAGGACTATTCAAGAATATATATACACATATATCATAGTAATTATACACATTTTTACAGAAACCTGTATATGACAGTTTTACACAGAAAGAATAATTTTACTCAGATTTACTACAACGATAAGCCTACCAGGAACACATTAACTGGTATTCTTTTCCAGAATTTCTTCTCTAGGGAAGCAGGCAAGAGGATAGGCTTGCTGCATGTGGTGGGGGTGGGGGTATTGTAGGGAAAGGACGGGAGGAGGGTATGACTGCACAGATATAGCAATACCTCTAAAGTATAAAGACTTAAGAACAATAATAATGATTCAATAATGAGCTCGAAAAATATGTATGAAGGATCCAATAGATGTAGTGATACCTGGACTGTACCTAGGGTTCACATAACAGCTGATACAAAGGGTATAAACTCAAGAGCAGGAGTTGGCATTACACTTTAAACACTGATATGATGACTTGAAGCTCCCTGACCAGGAAAATTATTGACACAATAAGTTGCTTTGAAGGTCTGCACGGGAAACTATCAAAGAACTGATTAATAGTAGTGCATATTAAAGAAATAGCATAATGTATGTAATGATAGCAAAGGAAAAGACCTTCTTTGAAGTGAAACAAGAAATATAAAGTGAGTTGTGAAGATATTTCTTAATTGGTTTTGTATTTAAAGTATTATATAAATTGCTATCATGTAATTTAATTATATACTTGATTTTATTTCTAAATTTGATTTTTGTGATGAAAAATATCAAATGCCATTTTACAGGATATGATGATAATTACCTGCTAATATTTAACTGGATATTAAGATAACTTGAATTTAA
>NW_008344488.1:6628729-6633610 GCF_000622305.1 Nannospalax galili | reverse complement strand
TGTATATGTCATTAAGCTAAAAACAAATAAAAATTGTGTATCTATTACAAACTGATGCTTTGTTTAACTATAAAGTCTTTATCTAAGTTTACAAGTCACTTACTTATACCCATCTTTTTTTATTTCCACATCGATTATTTTGAATATTTTCATTTCCTTTCCCATCTTGAGAAAGCATGAAAAGTTTCTTATATAGTTCTCAATTTATATGCATCTTACATGAAATGCTATTGTGATATTAAAAATATATATGTGAAATAGATCACCAAGAATCATTTCTGAGATAAGTAAATAAGTAAGAAAAAGAAATTAAGCAAAAAATAAGATGAAATCATATAGTAATGCCTAATACTTAAATATTTTGGGAGGCAAGAAAGGAAACAAAATGGTTAATGAAGTGGAGACATTGGGATGAGTTACGTTGTGAACAGAATGTTTAGTGAAATTCTATTTAGATGGAGAATATTTTCATCAAGACCTGAATTGGAAAGACAAAATTTGAGACTACAGAAATAAAGCATAATCCTGCAGATAGGCAGAGCAAGTGACTCTGTCATGACACTGAATGTAAGTTAGCAGTAACAGGAGAGTAACACCACTTGTGGCTGGAACAACTTTAAATTCAAGCTGTAGCAGATCCCAGAGAGAAAGAAAACCCAAGTCATGGTGGTTTGAATGCTTATTAATACCAGATTATTTTCTCTGAATGAGTCCTGAAAGCAGAAGTGGGTTGTTTCAATAAGAATGATGGACAATTTCATATGATTGTTCTAAACACGTGCTTTCATGTTGACCTGCAGAGAAATAACTTTGGTAGCAAGAAATGCTCTTAGATTATCACAGTAATTATTAAGACAAGGAATAATGAAGTCTTTTTTAAAAATATTTTTATTTATTATTTTCATCTGTATGTACATATGTATATTTATGTGTGAGACTCAAGCAGGTGCATGCCTGTAAGTGTACCTGTGTTGTGCAGTGCCTGAGGAGGTCAGGAAAGGGTGCCAGATCTCTTGAACCTGGAGTTACATAGTGTTGCTAGCTGCCCTGCTGGTGCTAGGCTTTGAACCCAGATCCTCTGCAGATGCAGCCAGTACCCTTAACACTGTCATCTCCCCAGCCCTGGAAGGATGAGATCTTAACAATTTGAGAGTACTGCAGGAAGTTATAGACTCCATCAGATACTTATCACACATTGAGGTTAAAAATTTTGTTAACAGATTGGTATAACTAGAAAGAGTAAATTGTGAACAAATTAAAATGTTTCAGCTAATGTAACTGGAAGGGCCGAAATGTGTTTTGTCTGGTTGGAGTAATACATGGGAAAGGCTAGTTGAATGGGAAATCAAGATTTTAGTAGGGAAATTTTAAATTGTGTAAGCTACTGGAGGCCAATATGGAATTCAAGGTAGGAGTCAATGCTGGAATTATTAAATTTGAATGTAACAGGCATTGGGGAGGTATTTAAAAGCTGTTTTTATTGAACTCCTTGAAAGAGTATGTGGACAGACAAAAATACATTAGGAGACCTAGAACAGCTGGAAAAGATGTGAAAAGCTTGAAGATAATTTTTTTGTAGAAAAAAGAAAAAGCCCTCAGGCAGGCAAGCTGTAAACCTCAGCAGCTGTCTGCAGGAGAAAGGAGGGGAGAAGGAAAAAGCCATGTTCTTTTATGCCTGCAAGGAAGTCAGACACAAGGTGGAAAAGCAGTCACATGGTAGACAGAGACACTTTAAAGGAAAGGTAAGGAAAATCCAAAATGTTGGGAACCCGAACGTGTTAGGGAAAGTGTGTTTAGAAAAGACATTCTAAAAGGGAAAGGTTACACTTTTCTAAGTCAGAAAATCAGGCAGACTCCAGAAGCTGCATGTCTGCTGCTGGGTAGGGATGTGAATTGTGAGCAGGAAAACACAATGGTCTCCTTAAAGGACCTATAATTCCATGTATCTCTATAGCATACCTGTGTCAGCCTGCCCCCCCCTGGGTCCCTCAGTGACACCAGGCTAGCCTCATCTAGCCTCCCTGCCTCTGTTACTAGAAATTTTGTTATCTGGGTTACCAGGTGATACAGGGAGAAAATGGGGCCCCTTCTGTGGGTTCTTAGTCTCACTAATAAAATAATTTAAGAATTGACTCAGATAAACTCTCAAGAACAATTCTATTAGTATTTAATGAAAAACTCCAAGGGCAAGCAAGCTTTAAGTTCCAGCACTTTCCCAGAAGAGAAGAAGGGATAAGAGAAGAAAAATCCATGCAGTGTGAACTGTCAGGGAAGTCAGACACTTAGTGGAATTGAAGCCACTGGACAGGAAGAATAATGTTAGAGAAGGAAATATAAAATGTCAAGAAGCCTAAGTGTTAGGGAAATAATTATTAGAAATAAGATAGAAAGAAGAAGGAAAAGTTATGCCTTTTGAAGTATTTAGAAAACCCAGCAGACTTACAAAGCTACATTCCTGAAGCCAAGTGAGACACTGTGCTAAAAACAGCGATTCTGGACAGGAAAATTACATTATCTCATTAAAGAACAAAGCATTCTGCCTTTCTCTTTAACATGGATTAAGGTGAACCTGCCTTCCAAATTTGGTCCCTTAGACAGGTGATTATCTCTGTCTGGATGGAATGTTAGGTCTCTCCCCAAGCCAGAAATTACATTATCTTGATCAGAAGTTTTCTCTTAATAGGCCTTTATTGCTACTGTATTAGTAGCCCTAGATTTCCTCCTTACTCATAGGTTTATACTATTCACTCACTGGTTTTTGATTTGAGAAATTTCATCCAGCATATCTTCATGTGAAAGCTCTAGTTTCCAGTTTTGCTTGCATGATGAGCTTTATGAGTCCTTAATCTGTCATGCTTTTGTTCTACTTTGGATATGTATATGGATTCATCTAAGCCTTGTGAATTGCCTTTTGCTGTTGCTTTTCTTTTCTTTGTCATCATGGATATAAAAATCCAAACAAAATGAAAATCTAAATTTCTCCATGTGTTCAATGAATTTTCAAATCAGAAGTAAACAATTTTGTGTATTTGAAAGCTGAAGCAATGATTTCAATTTTATATATATATATATTTTAAAATAAAATATCACTTTATTTTTCTATTACCTTCATCTAGTTTTCATCAGCCTGTATTGACAATCACTATTATTGATCTCATGGGTATACTTTCAGATTTAATATTATATATATACAAGCAGATAGAAATATATATACACCCCCTTTTGACATCTTTTCACTCACAAACACTAGGCAAGGACTCTATCAATGAGATGCCCTTTTTAAATTTAAATTTTCAAGTAATATATTTTTTAAAGAAGAATGATATGATGGTGAAGATATATTTCATTATTTTATACTACTAGAGTATTCATCCATAGATTTTTTAATTATAAAACTATTTAAAAACTCAATTAAAATATGAATAGTGATAAATAAGTTGGTCAATTTGTAACAGAATTCAAATACCTTGATTTGTCCAAGGTGTAAAATTTCATATCAGTATTTTTATACCTTATTTTAGATTTACAAAGAATGCAATTTACCTATATAGTAATTTAAATAAAATCTGTGTTCATATTATTTGAAAAAAGTTAGTGGGCCTTTGTTTTTTTAATTATCTCTAAGAATGAAAAAATATTAATAATGAAATGCCAATATCTATATTGGTAGAATGGCTCAATGAGAAACTCAAATATCAGTGTTCAGTGCAACGCGTTATAAAACTACTGAGAAGGAAATTACCTTTAATGTCAATGACATTGAGTTCCCTTGTGCTCTGCTATAATTTGAAATGTAAACTCTAAAATAAAATACATTTTATAATTTACATATGCATATAATGTGCTTCAAATGCTGAAATAATTTTCTCTGATTCACATAGATAAATCAGTTGGGAAAAATTATAATTTTTATTCATCTGTGAGAACTAATCATACTATGCTGATCATTAAGATTACCTCACATTACATTATTCACATAATTTCAAATGATGTTATTGATGGGACACTGGTCCGAAGGACATACAGGGTTTTCAAGAATTCTGAAAAAAATATTACTTTAGTGACATCACAAGGATGCCATGTACCGATAGGAAAAGTGTGCAGACCAGCCAGCTCTATCTCCATCTAGAATCACACACCATGTTATATCACCTCTCATTGAAACTCACATTTCACAATTTCAGTTTTCACTATTTTAGCCTTTTACATCTAAAAGTTTTGAATACCTACTAGTTTCTCACTGAAATCATGAGCACAGCTTCCTGATCTGGCTCCCTTTCTTCATGTCAGTTAATAGGACCTTCTGAAGGCAATTTCTATGAAGCAATTCTTCGCTAGGCATCGTAGAATTCCTAGTAAAAACAATTGTGATAGTTGTGCCAACATAGAAATGTTTTAGAATAGAATCCAGAAATTCAAGATGTCTTCCTAGAATACTCATGAGGTGCACAGGACTCATTTGTGAAAAATAAGGTTTTTTAAAATTTTATTGCAGAATCCAGTTCATCTAACACCTAATACTAAGTACAGTAAATACCATTTACATTAAATGTTTTATCTGCTTCGAATATACACTTCAGATATTAAATATCCATTCAATACTGTTCAACTTTGGAAATCTGTTTTCTCTCTACTCCACTAGAATTTCACCAGCAATGGCAGACTTTTGATGCTTTCAACATCATTTCAACAGGATTTATGTGTTATTGACATGCTCTCAGCACTAGTGAAATGTGTATTGCAAGGCTACAGTTCAGATGTTATAGTTTTAGAATTTAATATTTTCCAAGTACATATTTTATGCAAAAATTTAAATGTTTTAAAAATTAATATAAAGAATAACTTGAAATATAGAGATAAAAATCAAAGGAGTACTAATTG
>NW_008344488.1:6618538-6628586 GCF_000622305.1 Nannospalax galili | reverse complement strand
GGGAATAATGCAAATGCAATATTCAGGTATGAAATTCTTAGAAGTAAAATCAAATTTAAAATTTAAATACACCCCAAATCAATCTCCTGTCCTCTTAGACCTTCCTACTTCAAAGACAGGCATTTGAACACTGTTTGTATGTAATAAAAAGCTCACATGGTAAGATAAATAGTGTAGATGCGATCAATGAAAGCCTGACTTTTACAATTGGATTTAATCTTGTTTCAACAAATAAATCTACAACAATGGGATCAATTACAATCTGTAACACAGTTCTATGCAAATATCAAGGAAAGAGTTTTTATGGTGATGATATAATAGGCATGCACAATTGCATAAACGCTCTTTGAGATGCTAGCACATAAGAATCTACAAAGGAGTCATAAAAGTTAGATACTCTTGACTCCGGTTTTTTAGTTTAAAGAACTTATGAGTATCAAAGTAAGGATTTAGAATTTTCTGCCCTTAAGCTCATTGTTAGACAAAAACCACCTGGTGTTCTATAATGAAAGCACTCCCTTCCTATCATGAAACACCCACATGTAATACTCTAAGCATGGATTGAGTACAACTTTTTGCTTTTCACATATTATGACATAATTAGAACTCTATTATGAAGAAGATATAAATCAATATGGACATATAATATACAGATTGCATTAGATTCCTCTGCAAGCATGGGAAGGCATAGTTGTTCTTTAAGTGTTACTAATAAATTTGCTTCTGTCATTTTGCAACAAAGCATGGTTCTATTTGACACACAGATAAAAGGACTTTCTAGAAACTTCAAAACCATAACTACTACAATCAATTTACTTTAATTTTGAGAACTAATAACAAACTCACTGTGTGATCATGACAAGAGTATCTTTTATTCTGACTATAATGTATTTGACTGACACATTCATGCCTTTAAATAAAATGAAATAATTATGAACTAACTTGTTAATATCTATATTGCTTTACAGCTTTACAATATGAGAGAAAGAGTGACACTTATCTGATAAGGAAAACTTTTTCTATAATTTTTGTGGTTCAAAGGCAAACATATATATTGCCCCTGCTTTCAATGCATTTTTTCCTGAAAATCAATTTTAAATCGATTACTTTAGCAAATAAGCAGGAACTCTATAGCATTACATATAAAATCTAAGTCTGTATTGTCATTACAGTGTTCTGCAAAAGTAATGAATGGATTTTGGATTAAGAAGCAAGAATGAAGCATGATCAGAGAGATTGTGAAATATCCATAATGATCTTGTCAAATTACTTTTAAGACAAACAAAATAAATAGCAGCAATGATCATTACATGCCAATAATAGTAATGCTAATGATAATCTATCTTCATGTTATTCTAGACAATTCAGACCATCAGTGCAATAGACAGAGATGAATCTGTAGAAGATCATCATTTCTACTTTAATCTATCTGTGGAAGACACAAACAACTCAAGTTTTACTCTCACTGACAATGAAGGTAATGTCATTCATCTCCATCTGAAGAGAAACTTTCACTCTGTCAATTGTAAATCTAAGAGGAAGTAGTGATCTTGATTTATATTTAACTTATGGTGAGGATAACTTGATGGAATTAATACAGCATATAACTAGGATCTATAACAAGGAAATTTGATTTAGACTTCGTTACCTCAAAAATAAAAAGTTTTATCAATTGAAGGATAAAAAATTCTGGTTAGCCGGGCGTTGTGGCACACGGCTTTTATCCCAGCATTTGGGAGGCAGAGGCAGGCAGATCTTTGTGAGTTCAAAGCCAGCCTGGTCTACATAGTGAGTTGGCAAGAGGGAAAACCTTTTAAAAAAAAAAAAAAAAAAAAAAAAAAAAAAAAAAAAAAAAAAAAAAAAAAAAAAAAAAAAATTCTGGTTAAGTTTGTGTTTTCTGCTCCTTCTGTATGCAAGTTAATAAATTACACAAAGCCATTCTATTGTTTTGTGGTTCTTTTTCAGCAGATTTTGAGGTTTTATATAGTTTTATAAATAATTTTTTGTTATACTTCAAACACATTAATTGTGCAAATGTCTGTCACAAAATACCTACTGCCTTCTTGTGCTGTTATTGGCTTCTGTATATGGTCTAATGGACCCAGGAACTATTTACATTGATGGGAAAATCACTTCTAAACAAAGGACAGAAAAACAAAACAGAATAAAACAAAGAAAAAAAATAGAAACAAAGTTCCATGAAGGAAAAATTCAATTTTGAGGTATAAGAAATCACAATACAAAAGGTAATTCAGATCAATTTGGGAGTCAGGAAAGAATTTCACTTTTTTGGAAATATACATTGATAAGTTTCATTAAAATTACAAATAAATTCTCTAGAATGATTATCTAGGTGAACAAATCAGTATGACAAATGAGTAAGGCCTGTCTGAGTTTTGAATAGAATACATTTTAGAAAAGCCAAAGTATAATGAAATATCATGATAGGATTTTCTACAAAATAAAACTATGTCTTTATCTAATTAGAAAATATATTATTTGAAATCAGATTTTTTTTGGTAGATAGATAACTGAAAATATCCGATTCGTATTTGTGAAATGAATTGCTTCTAAAGTAGTGCAAAGTGCAATTCACTCAAACATAGCTGAGGCATAAGTTTAGTTCTAATCGCCTATACACTATACATATGGATATCTTAGCATAAAGCCATTTTCTCTTCTTAGCCCTGTATATTCCTATATTTGTCAGGGCATTGTAGAACTTTTTGAAATAATTAATCTAATTATCTAATTAGCAATCAGATTATGTGAGGCTGGGTGTTTTAGTTTTCTTTTACTATAAAAGTTTCTGTTTCTGAAGCTATAGAGATGGCTGAGTAGTTAACAGCATATTCCGCTCTTCCAAAGTGTACAGGGTTAGTTCCCAGCACTCAGTTGGTGGGTAGCAATTATCTGTAACTATAGTTCCAAGGGATCCAGCATCCTCTTCTGGCACCTATGGAAATGCAGGGTATTTGGTACACTTACATACACGCAATCAAAACACTTGGGGCTGGAGAGATGGCTCAGGGGTTAAGATCATTGACTGCTCTAGTAGAGGACCTGGGTTTGATTCCCAGCACCTACATAGTGGCTACAAACCATCCTTAGCTGCAGTTCCAAGGGAATCTGACACCCTCTTCTGACCTCTGTGGCGTTGCACGACATGGGTGCACTCACATACAGGCAGGCAATACACTCATACACATAAAATAAAAATCATAAAATAAAAAAACTCATAACACAAAATAAAATTAAACAAATATTTGTCTCTTTTACATGATTATTTTCATATATTGTTGCCTCTAATAACAATAGACACATTTATGTTGTTGAAAAATTATGAATATGGGTTTTTGTTTTAGATAACACAGCTGTCATTTTGACTAATAGAGCTGGTTTTAGTCTTCAAGAAGAGCCCGTGTTCTACATGACTATCCTAATTGCTGATAATGGAAGCCCATCTCTTACAAGCACAAACACCCTTACTATATATGTCTGTGACTGTGGTGGCAATGGAAGCAAAGAGACCTGTGCCAATAAGGGACTTCTCTTTACCATGGGATTCAAGACAGAAGTTATTATTGCTATTCTGATCATCACTGTGGTAATATTTGGTAAGTGGTGCTGAACTGAACAAACCTTCATTTCAAAGTAGCAAGATGAATATGTAAAGTATGTAAATATAACAAATTCTTTGTGTGCATGTTTAGATTTGCTCAAGATATTCAAATTTAAAAATCAAATTGATTAACCGAAAAGCAGAGTGAAAACACACATTTTAAGCTGAAAAGTCAATCCTTTTTGAATGGCATACATGAGTATATTCCTACACATCTGCTTTGAATGTTTGTGGTTTGTGTGTACTGCAAGAAATATCAGCTTCCTGCACATTAATAACAACATGATATACTTGGGTTGCAACTCAACTCTATGAGCTGGCCTTCAAATATTTATAAATATTTTGTAATTTGTACATCACAGTGACTTTACAAAGCAACAATGATTATGTCTGCATTGTATAAATGAAGGAAGTGAATCTCGTCATCTCCTCAGTGGATCAAGAAACTGAAACTCAGTATAAGAGTTAGAAGCACTCTCAAGGATCACAAAGCACTAAAGTATTTATTGAAGATCCATGTGCACACCATGGGGCAACACTACTGTACTGACCAGGCTGCTAAAACAGTATTCTAAAAAGGCTAAATTCTCTTACTAATTTCCAAGTATTGCTATCAACTATGGTCATGCATTTTATAACATATCTCATTAAATTATTTCTAGTGTCTCACTAAATTTCCTCAGCATAAATTTATATTTAATTTTTGAAAATTTCATACAATACATCTTAATCATACTTAGATACCTTCCCCTATTCATACTGTGTCACGGTTCAGTGACCACAATTCAAGCCTGATGGGCTTGGGGACTCCAAGGTATAGGCGCAGGAGAAATCAGGACACAGGGGAGTGTGAACAAATGCATACTTTATTCTAAGAAGCAACCTTATTTATAGTACAACAAGAGGAAGAGAAAATGTTCTTCTCAAGCCAAATTACCTCATCATGATGTTTACAGTACCTTCATGATATTTGCAGTACCTTTGTGTTCCCAGGGCTCAGCCCTTTTTGGAATCGTATCTGTTCTTCCGTGCTTATTAAACATGTTCTTTACTTATAACTTTATTAGCTACACAGCTTTGTTATACAAGCTTCCTTGTGTACTTTTAATAGGGTTCAAGGAACAGTCAGTCTCATAATAGGAATAACAGCAAAAAAATCCAAGTTCTCAGGGAACTGAGGCCTCCCGTTCCAGCTCTGAGTTGACTTCAGAGCAGAGCTCAGGCCTTCACAATTCCCCTTTATTTTTTACAATGCCAGATCACGTTATATCCAGGACAGAAGGACCGTGCCTGTCTTCTTCCAGAGCAAAGCCTTACCCGTCATTGTCAGGCAGCTTCCATCAGCTATGCCCTGTCTTAAGTCAGCTTTCTCTCAGAAGATCTTACCCGTCTTTGACTACCGGCCTTTGTTAAGGGAGGGAGCACAATCTCATATTATGTACAATTGCCTTGATTTGCCACAAGGATTTCATAAACATAGAAGGAAAAGCATGCTAAATCCCACTAAAGCATTCACAATGGAAGTGATTTTCTATTATTTTCAGCTTTCATTTTCTCATTCTTCATTTCTCACTTAGTCGGCCTCACCGGATTTCATGCATTCTATCTTGTATGTTAATGTCTATCAAGTCAAGTTCATGGACTCAGTTGTCCCTTGGTGCAAATTCATTCACTGGAGTCTAGTCAGTCTATCTAGAGTCATTCACTTAAAGAAGACCAACTCTCTCACAGCAGCAATCAGCTGCCAATAGTTCCTAGGCTAAAGTTGAGGCCTGCTGTGGTTTCCCCAGTTCTTTCCTTGGTTTTTGTCTGATTGAACTTTTATGGATATTGTGCATGCTGACACCATTGATGTAACTTCATTTATGTGCAAGTTCCTGAGGCCTGGAAGACTGTTCCCTTATGATCATACACCTACCCTGTCTCTTACAATCTTTCTGCCTCCTCTTCTCCAATGGTACCTAAGCCATGGGTGGGTGATGTTTAATAAGGGACTCCTATCCAGGGACATACTCTCTGCAGTTTCTCATTCTTTGCACTTTGGCCAGTGGTGGCCTTCTGTGTGCACTGCCCTCTGTTGCATGAGGAAGTTTCCCTGGTGAGAGTTGAGAGGTGCACTAGTATTCACTCTACCCTTTGTTCCTCTATGTTACATGAGACTTAAGCTAGAGGTTTGATTTTAGGTGTGACACTTAGGACTGGTCATCTCACAGACACTTATTTCCTATGTGTGACCAGTTGTGGAACTCTGTAATAGTCTCCACCCATGTATCTCTTGACAAATAAATCCCCATCATACTCCTCTTACAGATTAAGGCGGCCACAGTTTACTGCCTGCTTCTATGAGTTCTGTTTATGTATCAAATAAACCTGAGGTTACCAAAGGTGTGTCTTTCTTTATCTTTCCTATGACTCTTAACCTAATGACCTCTAAGATTCTCCATGTTGTCTAATATTCCACTAATACTCCACATTTCCTTTATTAAATTTGTCACTGACGGGTATTTATAAAGTTCCCTATGTTACCTATTGTGAATACTGCTGAAATGAGCATGACAAGCAGATATTTATTAGAAAGACATATTAAAAAAAGAAAAGTGCAAATGTTATAATAATGGACTGTAAAAGACAGTCTATAATCAAAACACTAAACACAAATCTCAGTATAAAAACTCCTTTTTATGCATTTTTTCTGTGAATAGTTATGTTGTACTCATTCTATAGAAGACAACACTGAACTTTAGGAGAGCTTAAATGGAGTATAAATCTACAAACAATGCATCACGCTTCCATTTTTCAAACATCTAAATCCTGCTCTGTGTTCTCTTATAACTCTACGTCTGTAAGATACAACTGAATGTAAACAGCAATCATATGAGCCTTTAATAAGGCAATATCACCCTGATCACTTGACAGACACCACACACAAGACTGGTTGCTTCAAAATCAAATACAAAAACAAAAACGAACAAACAAAAAATCCACACTGACAATTTCACAGTTAAAGAATATGAGTTTTATTTTGTAGCTGACAGATGTGGGCCAATTCATAATCTTGGGAATGTTTCGTAAGTACTGCAATTTAAATTAGAAAATAATTTATTAGAGGTTCTTATTCAACCGTAAATCTCAATAGAGTTTTAAAATACAGTGCCTGAAATTAGATATGATGACCATGTTTATTTCAAGAGCACATTTCAAGTTTTAATATAAAGCACTTAGTTAATTTTCACTTTTATTTTATTTGAAAACCAATGATAATCCACCTTTGGGGGAAGAGTAAAAGGCAATGTTTCATTGCAGAATGATAACATTGAGAATAATTAACATACAATGATCATCATTTATTTTTTATTTTTGTTAAAGACATTTAAGATTCTTTTAAGTATTTTTAAATTGCCAATGCTTTATTCCTTAAATATATTATTCTTTATTGAATTTTTATGCATTTCTTATTCTGTTTTTAACTATGGGTAACTTATGTGCAATAAAACTTCAAAATGTCTTCCTCCTTCCTCCTAATGCCCTCTAGGATCCCACATGTTCTAGAGGGGTTTCCATAATTTTTCAAAGTGAATAATATTACACTCTATATTATAATTAAGATTATTTCATATGCTGACTATGGTGAATAAGGCTACAGTGAACATAGGAGTTCAGATACCTATTGATGTGCTTATTTCATTTATAATTAGGCATTCGCTCCTCCATTTTTCAGATTTTGAGAAACATTGGTATTATTTCTTCTTCAACTATTTGGTATAATTCAGCTACGTAACAATGAAATCCTTGTGTTTTATTTTTCATGGGAAACACTAAGTCTTCTTGTTGCATTAGTCTCAAGATTTCCCGTTTATCCTTGGTATGGTCTTGGTGGGTTATGTTTCTAAGAATTTATTATTGGCAAATAATTTTTCACAGTGAACTCTTACATTTCCTGTTTTCTGTGCTAGCAATTATAATGATTTCTCTTTTTGTTTCTAGCTTTATTTATTTGATTTTTAACTTTTTGTTTTAAATTAACTATTCCCACTACCTAGCTCTTTTTGATAATTTTTTTTAAATTACCGCATATTTTTTCCAAGTACTGCAATATGAAATGCTGAACAGATACATCAGATCCAGGGTGAGAAAGGACTGGTTATCTCATTGATGCATAAACACACATCAAAAACATGTGACACACAGTTATTTTGTTTAATTAAAATTATAATTAAAAATTTGTTCTGAGGCTGGAGAGATGGCTCAGCGGTTAAGAGCACTGACTGCTCTTGCAGAGGGCCTGGGTTCGAATCCCAGCACCCACATGGAGTCTATGAACCGTCCTTAATTCCAGTTCCAGGGGAATCTGAAGTCCTTTTCTGGTCTCAGCGGCAGTGCATGACACGGGTGCACTCACATACAGACAGGCAATACACTCACACATAAAATAGAAACAATAAAGAAAATATTAAAGAAAATTTGTTCTGAAATTATTCCATTCTACATGCTTAAAAATAACCTTGATTAGTAGATATTGATTATGGACTAATCAGTGATATTATGATTCAGATACCTGATAATCTGAAATTTCTGAAACCTGTGATTTCTTAGATTCCAAGCTGTCAGTTGCCTCTTGGATAGCTTTGCATGTGAACATTCTCTGTCATGGCCCTGTCTTCATGAGACATTGATTTGATGTCATACTTCATGTTTCCCAGCTTTCACAGGATTTTATTGATAGCAACTGATTTTCATAAGAATAAAACTAGCCTATAAATATAAAGCTTTTAGAATAAAGTCTAAAGTGTTTAAAGTGTTTTGTTTTTTTTTTTGTCAATGAATAGTAAGAAAATAATTATATCCCTGAATTTTGCCTCAATGAAGAACATCAAAGGATTTCCTTCTGAATTTGTATGGGCTTGGGCCATTCACTGCAATTGCGGAGCACATTCAGATTACAAAAAAGTTGCATCATTGTTCTCTGTTGTATTTAACAACAGAAAAATACATTTTGAATTTTAAATTAACCATGATCCAAATAGTTCATTCTAGTCCCTTTGCATTTTCCTGTAAATCATCAGCCAGAAAGAATGCTATAATTCAGGTATCATTTGCAAGTCTTATATAATGGTCAAGTTTACAAATGTGTCCTGAGCTTGTAGCAAAGCAAGGATTGTCAATTTATACTATGATGCACATGTTAATTTGTGTTCCCTGTTATTTCTTTACCAGGGTTTATCTTTTTGATGTTGGCTCTGAAACAGCGAAGAAAGCAAACTCTGTTTCCGGAGAAAAGTGAAGATTTCAGAGAGAATATATTCCGCTATGACGATGAAGGGGGTGGGGAAGAAGATACAGAGGCCTTTGATATTGTAGAGCTGAGAAGCAGCACAGTCATGCGGGAAAGAAAGACTCGGAGGACCAAGAGCGCCGCCGAGATCAGGAGTCTGTACAGGCAGTCTCTGCAAGTGGGGCCAGACAGCGCCATATTCCGAAAATTCATCCTAGAGAAACTAGAAGAAGCCAACACTGATCCGTGTGCTCCTCCCTTTGATGCATTTCAGACCTTTGCCTTTGAGGGTACAGGGTCATCAGCTGGTTCTCTTAGCTCCCTAGGATCGGCAGCTACTGATGGTGATGATAATTTTGACTACCTTAATGACTTGGGACCTCGTTTTAAAAGACTAGCGTGCATGTTTGGTTCTGCGGTGCAAGCAAACAATTAGGGATTAATACCATCACACAAAAGTACTGAGGGGTATTTGGACAAAACGGCAGCCTTTTCATAGTTCTCTGCCATGTCTTTCCTTTAAGTAGGAGCCCAGGTTTATACTCGTATGATCTTTTAAAGTAAATACTCATGCTTATTCCAACTTCAACACAGACTTTGAGATGATTACTACCAATCAAGTCTCAGATGCCAGGGCAAGTCGACTGTGGTTTGTCACAAAGTCTTCAGTTATTATCATCCAAAGCATATTCTCAAAACTGTTGAATAATATTCTTAAAAGATATCAAATAAAGCCAGATGCATATTATTTTATTATACATTATTTTACAAGGTAAGAGCGCTGTGATACTTACAATACACGTCTAAAAAATTTAACATCTTGGAGACTCAGAGTTTATGTAAAGGCTTAAAAACTTTTTTTGTTATTTTTGAGACAGGGTCTCCCGGTAACCCCTGGGACTGGCTATGTAGACCAGGCTCTACTGGAACTCACAGAGATCTGTCTGCGTCTGCTTCCCGAGCCCTGGGACCAAAAGCATTTGCCATAACGACCGGATTAAAAAACATTTTTATTTTTATGAATAAACTGCTTTCTGATTGAGATTCTGTGAATCATTTTAGTTTTATGTTTTGAAGCATTTCTAAGATTACTTGTTAACACTCAATGAAAATCTGACCAGGTGTTGAGACATACATATATATATATATATATA
>NW_008344488.1:6610316-6618362 GCF_000622305.1 Nannospalax galili | reverse complement strand
ATTGCATGTAAAAACATAATGATCCAATGCAGGTAAACATTTACAAGTGATAAAATTTTTACTTTAAGGAACTGGTGGAAAGTACAGAAATTTTAAAACGTATTTTTATCTATACTAAAATGAGATGGATAAATGAGAGCAGTAGTGGATTCAAACTTGAATTACTATTCACCGTAAATATTATGATCACCTGCACTGTTTCTGAGTATTCACATAAGTAAAACATGATGCAAGTCTCCATGTTTCTTTTTCATTTAGGAGTTTACTATATGACTGATCACTCAGTGTCATTTTTTATTATTGAATCTAAAATTAGATGCAATAGAAACTTCTCATTATAGAATTATGGAGGAAGTAAATACTTGTGGGGACCTAAAGGCCCCACCTTGCATAGGTCCAAAAGGAAGTTACTGGGGGCGTGGCCTGGCTTGCTTTGAAAGTCTGAAGAGTACTTCAGCACTGCTGAGGAGTGCATGATCAGCCTGTGACCATCCTTAAGATACACCCTCAGGTGGGGAGGGGTGGAGTTCCAGGTGCCTTTATAAGCTTTGTAACACCTGCAATAAATGAGTCCCTGCTTGACTAGACTCCCGGTTGTCTGAGTGTCTGTGGTGGGCTGGCGAACGAGTGCTTACTCATCCCCAATCATCACTGCACCAGGGGTCGCTGGTTCGAACCCCTGGCAAATACTAAACTATCAGGCATAAAACTTTAGGGTAAATTGGAGTATAAAATCATAAACATGTTATTTTAACTGTCTTTTAAAGAATGATTCTTATTATATGCAATTCAGAACAATTTTAAAATTGATACTTTGGACAGAAAATAAGGAAATGAATAGAATGGTCTTGGAATGGTGTTATATGGCAATTTCATTAATAGTGTATGACCTTGAAATGAACTCTTTTGGCTATGTATATTTATAGAAACTGTTTAAAGTAAATTTTTATACAGTAGGATAGCTAAACAGTTATACTATTTTCTTTGCACTTTGAAACTTAAATATCGCTATCCCGTAAAAGCAAAACTATTGATTTCAACTGGGAATCATTGTATTGGTGCCAAACATATTTTTACCTTGTAAGAACATGAGGAAGTCACATTTGAAATATGAAATTAGGAAGCTATTAAAACATGATAGATGTAAGCCATCATCAACTGTTATAATATTAATATTATGGGCTTTGAAATAACTACACTCTGTTGCACTTGTTTTACTTTTCTAAAAATCAAATAACTTAGGTACTTGTAATTAATAACTTTATTGCACAGTTGTTAGAATGTAAAATGTGTGGAATCAGATTCATAAATTTTAATCCTTTAAAGTTATTTAAAAATAGTTTCTAGTATATAGTAAATGAGTAATAAATATTTCTCAGCTGATTTTGTAATCATGGATACAAATCTATTTAACTTAGCCATGTGAAAAACTTCTGTTGATTTTCATTGCATATTAAAACTATGAAATTAATGTATTTTCAAAATAAGTTAGTCTGGGCCACTAACTCAGTACAGACAGTACCTTTTCTAAAAGTTATGTGAACTTGACCCCTTAGTTTGGATTCATTGGTAATAAACAAGGAGGGGAGGAAATAAATTTACATTACATTACATTATTTACATTGTTTTAAAATGTTCTCTGATACCACCTCTCTCCTACTATGAAAAGGGAAATGTGGAACACCAGTGTATTTAATTGGGAGGGAAGAAGGCTTATACAAAGAACTGTGGGTGTAAATGGGGAGAAGCACTCTAAAGAGGGTGATAATAGGACACATATATAATGAAGGGAGAAATAGAGAAAATAGGGGTAATTTAACAGAAGAGGGAGAAAGGAGGGTTACACAAAGGGAGAGAGAGAAAGTTTATGCAGGAAATGTATACGTTCAAAATCCTGCACACACACACACACACACACACACACACACACACACACATGCAGGAAAAGGCCTTCTTTGAGTGGTTAGTCAGGGGAGTCCAAGAGACTCCCAAAATACCATAGGCTGTTGACACAGCCCTTGTTTGCCTCCCAGAACTTAAAGATAATACCCTATTACTGAAGAAAGGACATAATGCAGACACAGAACGTGGAGCAAAGGAACTGTAATTCACCTCAAAGCCTCCTCCTTGAAACCTACTATGCAAGCTACTAAAGGAGAATATCAGTCAATGGTTCAATCCTGTTGTAAAACCTAATAACTACAACAATGGCTATGCAGCAAACTATGTCTAGTTGTGCAGTACTGTGACTTTCATCTGGGCAATAAACAGCTATCTTATTGGATTTAAATCCTGCTCATTGGAAGGGAACTTGTGTATGGTATCGTAAACATAGTCAAATACACATGGCTGGAGAGGTCATAGATCCTAGAGAAAATTCTATGTCACATTTCTAGATAAATATAATTTCTTAATGAATGTTAAATCTGTATCTTTATATTTATAGACAAATATAGTTCTCATCCCTCATCAAAGAGCCTTCATTTTGCAACAGATGGAGACTATTACAGAGTTCCACAACTGTTCAAATGCAGACAGTAAGTGTCTGTGAGATGCCCAGCCTTAATTGACATATAGGCACCTAAGGCTCAGGAAACATAGCAGAAGAGTGTGCAGAGAGAATATTAGTGCATCGCTAAGCTTACCAGATAAGCTTCCTCATGCAACAGATGGTGATTAACACAGAAAGCCAAAACTAGTCAAAATGTAGAGACTAATACACGGCAGAATGTGTGTTTCTGGATTAGATTCATTAAATCTCAGTCACCCAGGTCTCAAGGACCTTTGTGGAAGAGGGGGCATAAAGACTGTAAAAGTTTGTGTTTGACCCCAAGGAAACAGAGTTTTTCAAATGGCTGGGAACGTGCTCATATGAACTTATAGCAAAAGCGACAGCATGCACAAGATCCATGCAAACTTAAACCAGACAAAACCCAGCATGGACATGGGAAATGGGTAAAATGTCCCAACTTTAGCTGATGAACTATTGGCAATGTATCACTATTGAGGGAGAGGAGACTTTCTTTAAGAGCGTAAGGCTAGAAATGGTAATGGAAATATTCCACGACTAGAGAAATAGAATTCATTAGAATTTTAAAATAAAAGAAAATGAAGATAATTATATCTATGTACCAATTTTAAGCATTTCCAATATTTTACCTTATTTGTATGCCAGTTAAATGTTCTATGAAGTTTCTTTTTAATTATTTTCTGGCTTCTAACATTTCTTTGCTGTGTAACCTTGGGCAAGTTATTTAAAACCTTTTCTCTTGACATGCTGATCTGTGCATTGTTGATATTAAAAATATATTAAATTATTATAAAACTGAACTGAATTTATAATACACAAAGAATTCAATATTATACCAAATACTACACAAATAAGTGTCTATATGGGATACCAAATGCACAGCAAATATTTCAGCCATTGACCTGCTTTTATTACTAAAATGATGATAATTATTACAGTATTAATTTTACCTTCAGGAAAGTTCATAGACCTATCTCTTTACATAAGTACAAGAATTAAAATGGATGAGAAGACAGAGAAAAAGAATTAATTTTGGAGACTAATTAGTTACTGCTACTTATGCCTCCTCCCAGTGACCCCCCCAGGGTAATATCTATTGTTTTCAAAGAATGAAATTAATTGCTTGTATGATGCATTATGCATGTAGTTGTCTTGTAGAAAATAATTTTTCTATGGAATTTATTTTGGAGAGAAAATGGGAAGTTGCAAACAAAACAAGTTTTTGTAGGAACATTTTTAGGAATATTTTTAAATGTTTTAAATGATTATTATTCTGTATATTAATTGTACAAATAATGAATTCCACTGTGACATTCATGTGCATCCCTATAATTCACTGAAACTCTATTTACCTCTATTTACCCATTATATTACCCTTTCTTCTCCTCTCCTTTTCTTCACCTTTTCTCCTTGTTGTTCCTCTTACGTCATTTGGAATGCTAAGCTCCCTTCTGTATTATCAGAAGTTAAAATAATCTTCCATTTTAACTTTTTGTTTTTTATTAAATAACTGAGAATTATGGATGTCAGTAGTTGTGTATTAGTAGCATGTGTGACACAGTTCCTATTGGACTCATTATCATACTTCTTTTGATCCTTCCTTATGGTTCTAATAGAATATACAAATAATTTTCTCCATCAGTGAAAAAATGTATAAAACCTACTCTACTCTAGCAGATTAGATTTCACAATACCTTAACTTACTTTCCCCCTCTCTCCCAGAACACAGTGACCAAGGAAAATTATAGAGGAAAGAATTTATTCTATCAGTTCCAGAGGAAGAGTCTTTAATGGTGTTCCAGAGGGAGAGTCTTTAATGGTGGTGCCAGAGCAGGAGGGCATGAGGTTACAGTTTCATCCACACACAGCAAGGAGAGAGAGGAGAGAGAGAGCAACTTGAAATGGGGCACAGTTATGTAATCCCCAGTCTTGTCCCAGTGACATCCTTCCTCCAGGAGGATACACCTCCTAAGCTGAAGACAAATACGTGAATTATGGGGAACATTTTTCATTCAGAAAAACATCAATCCAATCAAAAAAATTTGCTAAAGAATTGAGCAGAGTGTTTTCAAGGAAGAAATACTTCTTATCTATAGGTATTTAAGAAAAGCCCTTAAGGTATTTAGCCATCAGGAAATGCAAACTGAAACTCCTTTGAGATTCCAGGTCAGTCCAGTCATAATGGCTATTATCAAGGAAACAAAACCTGGGTCAGTGTGGACAAAGAATTCTTATTCACTGTTCTCAGGTCTGTAAACCAGTGCAGCTACCATTGAAGTCAGTATGAAAGTTTCCCTGCGTGTAATTACCATGTAATACTCAAAGCATTTTTATCCTACTTGAGAGGTATCTTGATTTCTGATCTCTTAAGAAGAGCAAGAACATGAAATCGGACTAGATGCTTGTTAACTGATGAATAATGAAAATGTGGAACATATGTAAAATCGAATTCCATTCAGCAGTAAAGAAACATGAAATGGTTGAGGAAATGGATGGAACTGGAAAATATCACATTGTGAAATAAACCAGGCTCAGAAAGACAAAGACTGATTGATCTTTCTCTCTCAAATATGATCTGTGGTGGTTAGTACTGTCAGTTTAACAGACTTTGGAATCACATTGGTGAAAGCCTCCAAGCACACTTATGAGAGGTTATTTGGATATTATCTTCCTGCCAAGTGTGAGAAGGATTATCTTTTCAAAACATACTTTAAGAACTTTTTATTGATTCAGGAATTTCGTACACTATATTTTGATCACATTCTTCACCCCTTCCCTTCTCCACCAATGATTTACTACCCCCTGTCTTGACTTCATGTCCTGTATTATTTGTCCTTTTGTAAAGGTCTATCATAATCTGTGTTCCCCAAATGCTCTTGGACAAGGATCTATCCTTATGAGTCTAGCCAACTTACCAGGAGTCAAATATCTAAAGAAAATGAACTTTATCTCTCTTTCAACAGCCGTTAATTTCTAATAGATCTTCAGCTAGAGCTGAGGCTTCTTGCTCACTTCCCCCACCATGCAGAGTTTTTGTCTGACTTGTGATTGTATAGGTTTTGTGCATGTTGTCACACTGCTGTGTGTACATTTGTGCAAATACCCTGTGGTGTCCACTCAACATGGTTGTCTTACATTCATCCACCCACTTCTGGCTTTTACAGTCCTTCTACCCCTCTTCCACAATGATCCCCGAGCCTTGAGAGGAGACGGTGTTGTCCCATTTAGGACTCAGGACTCTGTAGTCTTGTAGTCTCTCCATGTTGACCAGTGGTGGTTTTCTGAGTTCCTTGTATATACTGTAAATTTCTACTCTGTAAGGCATGGATTTTTTTCTCCCATTTGTTTGCTGTCTCTTCATTCAGTTAATTTTTTCCTAAGTTCTATAGAGATTTTTCAGCTTCATGGGGTCCCATTGGTCAGTTGTTGATCTCATTTACTAAGCAACTGAATTTCTTTTCAGAAACTCCTAACCTGTACCTAAGTGTGTCACCTAACTATTCCCTTCAAAGTTATAGTACTCCCATTAAAGAATAGGCTTAATTTTGGAGCAGCATGAGAGATAAGGATCTAGTTGTATTTTTCTATATGTGTATATCCAGTTTGCCCAGCATCATTTGTTAAAGAGGTTGTGTCTCCCCTACTAATATATTTGACATCTTAATAAAAGGACAGATGGTAGATGGTTCTATTGCATGGGCTTGTCTGGATCATCTTTTCTTTTCCATTTATTTACATGCATGTTTTCTGCCAGTACCATACTACTCTTGTTACAAGGTTCTGTAATATAGCCCTGTAATATATCCAGGTAGATCTGTGATACTAGTCCCAGTAGCCAAGTTATACTATCAAAAGAGGAATAAACAAAAAATTTTAATATGCATAGTGGAGTTTTATTCAGCCATAAAAAAAGACAATATATGCCATTTTCAAGGAAATAGATGAAATTAGACATTATCATTTTAGAAAATAAACCAGTCTCACAAAGTTAAGTATTATATACTTCCTTTGCAGTAAAATGTCTTCTGCTCTCTTCGAAAAAAATAATTATGTACATATTGCCATATGATCTGTTAAGAGAAAATTTTTACCATCTCTGTCTTATCCGAGCTGATGCTAACACTGAAGCCAATTCCAGACAGTTGCAGAGTTATTGCCTCCTCAACTTTCAGAAAAATTCTTTGTTATCCAATATGACCTCTATATTATTCTGTACACTTACTCTGTAAAGGTAATTACCAATTTTAACTCTATTTTAAAATAATGCATCTTTACACTTACAGTGTTAAATTTGCACACAGAGAATGTCACCTAATTATTTGAAAATGTTTCAACTTCTCATAATTATATAAAAATAGAACTATAAATTGGTATGTCATATAATGTATTTCTAATAATATCCTATAACTATTAAATACCATTAAATATTAAATTCAAGAACTATAATTAACAGAAGCAAAAATATCTCCCCTTGTTTATAATATTATAATGCCCATATTACTTTATTTTTTATGTAAAGATCAGAAAACAGAACTTTATACGCAGAAAAATTCAAGGAAATTGGGTAAAATCTGAAAATTCTTAAACTTTGTGAAGCTTGTTTTCACTTACTCTAAATATAAAATGTTAAATATGCAAACAAATAACAAACATCAAATATGTTATACAAGTTACATTAACAACAAAAGTATATTTATTGAGCATCTTCAGATTAAGAGATACAATTTAGTTATTATTATTATTGCTATTATTATCATTAATAGTAATAGTAGCATTGTTACTGGAGACAGAGTCTCATGTAGGACAGTCTAGCCTTTGAATTCCAAATGTAGCCAAAGATGATCTTGAACTTCTGACTCTCTTGTCTTTTCCTTCTGATTTCTGGGCATACATTTGGGTGCCATCATACCCAGTTTATGAGGTGCTGGAGAACTAGCACAGGGTTTCTTGAACAATAAGCAAACATCCTATTAACAGAGATATATCCCCATCCCCTGAATGAGTCTTAACTAATTAATACCTGTTGTCTGTCTGAGAAAATGATGAAGCACTCCTGGAGGTAAAGTGAGGGACACCTTGGGGATCAGATGTGAGTGTTACAGTGACACTGAATATGAAGATGAGCACAGCTGACTCTGTAATTCACAGAGGTGGAGCTGTTTCTTACTGGTTTTCATGGACTTGTGCTAGTCGCCTAAGAAGATTATTATTTTAAAATATCCTTCCATTTTTTTCTGAATATGTGAAGTAAACCTGATTTCAATCTCTGTAACTATATTTGTAAGCAGTTGTATTTCCAAGATCTGTCATGTTGTTAATGTTATCTCATTTCCTTATGGTAGTATTAATAAAAATTGCAAACAGGCTATCTAAATAGTCAGTTTCAGGTCATAGATCCAGCAAAAGCACAGTTAGAAAACAGACTAAGGCCAGTAAGCAAATTCTAAGCTTTAATGTACTATTATTTCATGAGTCTCCTTGTGAAACTAGGATCTGCAAATAAATTTGGTTACCAA
>NW_008344488.1:6594374-6610196 GCF_000622305.1 Nannospalax galili | reverse complement strand
ATATCTGGTGCTTGAGAGATTTATCAGTGAGGGAAAGGAGCTTATTATTCAAGCATGAGCACCTGAGTTTGGAGTCATAGTATCCATGCTAAAAGCTGTTCAAGACAGCTAACACCTATAATCTCAGCATTGGGAGGAGATAGCATGATCTGGGTCCTTGCTCTCCAGTCTGTGAAGTGAGTCAATGAACTGCAGGTTCAGTGAGTTTTGTCTCAAATAATGGGTAGAATGATACAGGATGACACCCAATGTCAGCCTCTCGCCACCACACCTGCACACAGACAGAGGTGAGTGCACCTGGAGTGCACACACATATACCATACACACACAAACACACACATTAAAAAAAAGTCTGCCATTTTTTCTTTACTCTGATTTTCTATCATTAGTTTTGAATTTAAAGCCTTTATTAATATTTTATATTTTATCAATCACAATGTTGTTAATTAAACAAAGGACTGATAGAATTTCTGTAGTTCAGAAAAAAAAACCTCATTGCTCCAGAATGTTTTCATTAACAGTTGTATATGCAATAACATAAAAGCTCATTTATATTGTTACTTTTCTTATCTTTTGTGATGATGCCGCCACAAAAGCATGCAAAATATTTGGTATGATTGTGAAAATGTGTTGAGTCACAAATATGCATAGGAAAGAAGGGTAAGTTATTAGTAGACAAAACACAACTAAATTCACATTACAGCATTCAGGAAACCATCATCTGAGCATTTCATTTTGTTATTGCCTTCCACACCTTCCTTGCCTTCATTAGCGGTTTTCTTTCTTTAATTATTCTCACATTAGACTTTGATATTTTTTCTATTTTTCTGCACTTCACAGCTAAAAACAAGATGTTAGACTTTTTAATCAATAATTTTGTGATTCAGAGACAAGATTTGAGCACCAAGAGACTCACAGAATTTGAAAATTTGTAAGTAACACAAATCGTCATAAACAAGAAGCATTGTTTCCTCAGTTGACATTAATACATTGTACCTTTATTTTTCAAACAAATTAAGATCAACAGGTTCATTTGAGTTTGCCCTTCCAGTGTGAGTTCTGATTTTTGTCTAGGACAGGAAGTACAGTATTTTTTTCAATGAAAGGACATAGCAGGTCATGCACGGAGGGCTCCATATATCAAGATTATGGGCACCATTACTACTAAGTATGAGAGAAGAGTTACTGATTATCACTCAGGATAGAAAAGGAGAAAAATAAGAAGGCTCCAACTTGTTTATACAACTGTGTGAATGTGAGTAGCTGTGTATTATGTTGCATGGACACACATGGTTTTGAATTCATATGCTGAGAAACAAACTACAGAAGTTAAAGTGTTTTTATGTGAATGTATTTGGAGTTGTATCCTAGCGATTGAATTATGATTGTATTGAATTTGCTGTTTTTCAGAAAACTTGGTTTCAAGGCTAATACATCTAACAACTCACATCAATGAAACTCTCTCATGAAACAGAGGGCAATCATTACAAAATACCACATACAAATGGCTAAAGTGTACAGGATAAGAGTCTCCAGCATATGGGTACTTGTACATGGCGTCTGTATAAAACTTCACCCACCCAGGGCTCAGGGGCCCTTGAGGAAGAGGGGACAGAAAGACTTTAAGAGCCAGCTGAGGAGATACATGACCACATAGAAACAGTCTTACAGCCTCCTAGGTCCTTGTTCACATGACCCTACAGCAATGATATCAGCATGCACAAGACCCATGCAAAATCAAGAAGACAAAAACCCAGCATAGAACCGGGGAAACAGGTATCAGGTCCCAATCTTAGCTGAAGAACTGCTGGCAGTTGTTTATTCCTGGGTGAGGAAAAGTTGATCTTTTCTTAAGGGAGGGACTCTAGATAGGGTGACTGGACTTTCATGGATGAATTTGCACTGAAGGATATTGAGACACATGAAATTGACTCCATAGGCCTTAACATAAATGACAGAATGCATAAAATCTGTTGAGGGAAGGACTATGGGAGGTTGGAGATGGGGGAGGAAGTGTAAAGATAATTAAATGTTGCTTATGAAATACACAAAAATTCAGTTAAAATATACACAAAATTAAATAAGTAAAAATAAAATGTTGCAAAAATATTTGTAACATGTTTTGAAACATTTGGACCACCCATGATATATTTTAATAAAATATATGGTTAATGGTTAAAAACAAATAAGTAAATAAAAAATAAATAAATAAATAAAAGTAAATACCTAGCAATAACCTAGGTTAAAAAAGCAAGTGAGAGACTTCTATAATGAAAAGCTAAAAAATTGTACAAGAAATTGAATACAAAAGATGAAAAGGATTTCCAAATCTGTGCATCAACAGACTTAATTCTTTAGAAATGGCTGTATCATCAGATGTAATCTACAGGCTCAACATAATTCTCACCAAAAATTGTTAGTGATACTCTTAACAGAAGTTGAAAAGAACAAAGTAAAATCCATATGGAAGGAAAAAATACTCCATATAGCCAATGTAATCCTGAGCAAAATGAATAATGCTGAAGTTATCACAACTATGTGATTTTACGCTTCCTGATTTTGAAATCGTAATTGTGCTTGTGTGTCAATGTGTTCAAATGTGTATGCATATTTGTGCATGTTTGTGGATGTCAGAAGAGTGCACTGAATGTCCTCTCCCATCACTGTCCTCCTATTTGATGAGGCATGTTTTCTTCTTGCACCTGAAACTTGCATCTCATATTAGCTACCCTGGAGTCAATAAGCACCAAATAGCTTGCTGTTTCCTCTTCCTCTTCCTCTTCCTCAGTTCTGATGGCACAGGTTTTCTCAAGGACTTCACAGTCACTTGTTATATGGGTGCTTTGAACGAAACCCTGATCTCATGATTTGAACAAAGAGTTTTAAGCATCAAGCCACCGCTGCAAGCCCAATCACCTGAGTTTTCATGAAGAATTCTAAAATATCCTTTTGAAAAATGCTACCTCTTCAACAATGGTCCTGGAAAAATTGAATATCGGCCAGTTGGTGAATAAAATTAGATCAGTCACAATGCAAACAAATCCAATTCACTTAAACATGTTAATGTAAGATATGAAATTATCAGGGAAAAAGTAAGAAAAATGCTTCAAAATGTGGCACAGACAAGAACTTTCTGAATAGGACTCAAGATAGCGAGGAAATAAAGCTAACAATCAATAAACAAGTAGATTCCCACTAAGCTAAATATATATTGCAGAGTAAAGGAACGACTAACCAATAGTCTGCAGAGACAGTGAACAGAATGAGAGGAAAACTTGGCTATCTACACATCTGACAGAGGACTAACACCTAAAATATATATAAATATACAAAGTACCAAACAATGAGAAATTGTAAAACACAATAAGTAGAGAGGTGAGTTAAATGAAAAGTTAGTTTTAACAACAAAGCAAAAATGGTCAATGAAATTGTGAAAAACTGGTCAACTGTAGTTTTCATCAGATACATAAAATTAAAAACTACACTGAAATTCTATCTCAATCCAGTCAAGATGGTAATCAATGAAAAAAAAGAGGACATGAAATTTGAAGAAGCATGAATTGGAGTCATCCTAGGGTGAAGTGGAGGGGAAAAGGTGCGGATATGATCAAGATGTATTGTAAACTTGCCAGAAATTTTCAAGTAATACATAGACATAGTTAAAAAGAAAGCACATAGCAACACATGTTCAGTAGGATGTAGAGTAAAAGAAGTTGTTACATATTGCTGATGGGAGTATAAAATACTCCTGTCACTATGGAAAGGAGGTTTTTCTTTTAACTAAAGTTAGAGCTACTGAGCAGGGTGTGGCGGTTCATGCCTGTAGTCTCAGCACTTGGGAGGCAGAGGCATGCGGATCTCTGTGAGTTCAAGGCCAGCATGGTCTACATAGTGATTTCCAGACCAGCTGGGGCTGCAGGGTGACCACGTCTCATAAAGACAAAAATAAATAAATAACAAACAAACGAACAAACAAATAAATAAATAAATAAAATTAGAACTACCATTTGACCAATCTACACCATTTCTTAGTATTTACTAAAAGGAAGCCACACACTTGTATATGTATATCACAGATATTTGCACATTGATATTTACTTAAACCTTATTCATAATAGCTACATTATGGAACCTACCTAGCTGTTCAACAACAGATAAAGGATAATGTTTGTCATATGTATGTATGTATAATTCATTATTTGTTGTTGTTGTTGGGATATATACATACACAAGTGTGTGTGTGTGTGTGTGTGTGTGTGTGTGTGTAATGGATTTTCTTTCACCCCTAAGAATGAAGCTATGCCACTGCAGGAACAGAAGCAGATACTCTCAACAACAAATACTTCATGTTTTCTTTCCTTTGTGGTCCTATAATTTCATTAAATTTTTGCACATTTCATATATTCTGATCATATTTAGATCGCTGCCCCTACCTGCACCCCTTATAACTAACCCTGTTCAATTTCATGTACTCTATGCCATATATAAGAAATATAGCTAGATAGATAATAGATAGAAGGTAGATAGATGATTGATAGATGATATATAGATAGATGATAGATAGATGGTAGATTAGATAGATAGATGATAGATAGATACATAGATATATGGATGATAGATGGATAGATAGATAGATTGCAAAGATTTTCCTCATTCTATAGGTTGCCTCTTCACTCAAATGATGGTGTCCTTTGCTGTACAAAAGTTTTCTGTTAGTTTCATGAAGTCCTATTTGTTAATTGTTGGGCTTAATGTCTGTGCTATAGGAGTCCTTTTCTGAAAGTCCTTTCTTGTGCCTGTAAATTCCAGTGTGTAGCCTACTTTCTCTTCTATGAGATTCATGATATGAGGTCTTTTGTTCAGGTACTTGATCCATTTGGAATTGCATTTTATGCATGATGAGAGATAGGGATCTATTTCCATTCTTCTGCATACATTAACCAGTTTGACTGATATCATTTGTTGAATATGTTGTCTTTTCTCTAGTATGTATTTGTGGCACTTTTGTCAAAAATCAGATGGCTGTAAATGTATGAACTTTAATATCTGCCCTCAACATTCTTCCACTGATTGATATTGTATGCCAGTACCACGTTGTTTTTACTACTATTGCTCTGTAGTGTTATTTGAGGTCAGGGATGGTAATGCGTGCAGTAGTTGTATTCAGGATATTGGGATGACTGAGTTTCCATATACTTTTTCTCTATGGTTAATTTGTCTGTAAGTTAGGGTTTATCAATTTTCACTTCCTATATTCTAAAATTCTTTGATTACATGAAGGAAAATTAATAATTCTATGTCTTTTCTTTTTAGATTATCTCTGCCATCATTACATTACCACATAACTATATTTAACAATAAATATGGTTAATTTTCATCTACTACTTGTCTATCATCTATCCATCCATCTATTTACCTACCTATAATTATCTTATATTATTGATCAATAATACATGCTTATCCTTCTTCTGTGTCTACATAGTGTTTACACATATGTATGTAGTGTATATATGTGTGTGTGTGAACATGGTCACTTTCCTCCTTAGTTTTTGAGATGGGGTTTCTTATTGAACCTGGAACTCACTGATTCAAGTCTAATGACTGACCAGCACCCACTAGGATCCTTCTGTCTCTGCCTTCTCAACTCTGGGATTACAGATACATTTTTCTGAACCAAATTTGTAAGTGTATTATGAGTATCAAATTTACTTAGAAGAGGATGGGGAAATTAAGTTCTGTAAATAAAACCCACATAAAAATGTAGCAGTTTCCAGCCTCTGCTATGTCTGGTTCAGTTTCCTGCCATGTTCTTAAATATGGTTCTAAGGATGTTTATTGGAAACAAGCGTATCACAGATTTTCTTTTCATGATTCATCTATGCAGATTGCAGGGTATCATTTTGTATTGAAGTGTCACTTCTTTAAATGGCTTAAGAAACATCATGGTTTTTCTGTTAGCTTATTTTATATATTAATTCGGGAATGATAGAACGACCATATTCTAAGCCTTACCTCTTAATTCTGGTGCCAAAGGCATTCCTAAAATAAATTTATTTTAAATATGAAAAGTAGTCACTAAGAAGGTTTGAAAATATAAATTCTTTGATAAGAAAATGCCTTCAGACAAATCCTGAATTCCCTCAATAGCAATAAACATTGTAACATCAGTTGTCTAAATATCAGTATTTAGCATATTGTAAAACCAAAAGCAATAAAATTTTCTCGTGTCTCTAATACTTCTGGCACAATCACAAATGAAAGGCAGAAGAACTTATTTTCTGTTTGTACTTTTTAGTGACAGGAGATAAAAGTGTTGCATCAGTCAAGAGCTTAAGTTGACCACCTTTGCACATTGGTTGGTGTATTAGTTACTATTCTATTGCTGTGATAAGGCACCATTACGAAGGCAACTTTTTGAAAGAAGAGTTTATTTGGTTTATAGTTCAGAGAAATAAGACTCTATCGTGGATGCTGGCCTTGGTGGAACACATCTTTAGCCCCATCCCTTGGGAGGCAGAGGCAGGCAAATCTCTGTGAGATCAAGGTCAGCCTATTCTACATAGTGAGTTCCAGGTCAGCTGGGACTGGGGAGACCCTGTCAAAACATGAACAACAAATATTGTCTATCATGATAGGGGAGGTATGGCAGGTGGTAGAAGGAGAAGAAAGCTGAGCGCTCACATTATCCGCCATGCAGAAATAGGAAACAAAGAGGCAAATATGAATGGGGCAAGGCTGTAAGCCTCAAATGCCATTCCCAGTGACAAACTTCTTCCAGTAAGGCTGTACCTCCACAATCTATGGAAACAGAGCCATTAACTAGGACCAAGTGATCATCTAATTGGAGCATATGATGAATATTTCCGTTTAAAATACCACATTCACAAGAAAAAAAAGGCAGATCCACGAAGTTGATTTGCACTTGGTTATATTATAAAAGATTCAGATAGTCTAAATTGGGCCCCTCTCCTCTGAAATGCAGTTCAACGAATATAATTGTCTCATCTACATGAATATAATTGTCACTCTGTGGAATGGTAGGTAGGAAGAGGCAGAAATGTGTGCACTATCACTACTATTGTTGCAGAACACAAGAGTTTGTTTGACTTTGCCGTTTTATACTGCAATCAGTATCCTATAGTTTCTGGCAGGCTAAGAGTGGCTTTCTAGACAAAACACACCATAATATTTGGTATGAGGAAGTTTATAAAATGAACTTGCTAGATACATCTTATTTTGTATAAAATATTCACCAGCTGGGGCTACAGGGAGAACCTGTCTCAAAAAAATGTTTTTAAAAATTAAAAAAATTCAATATTATATACCCTTATATAGCAATATGCAGCTAATAAAACAACCTATGCTGCATCAAATTGGAAAAATAACAAATATCATAACTTTATCTAAGTTTTTTTTTCCTTAGGGAAATTCTTTGTTGTCCTATTATTTTAAAGCCATAAACGATTAGTAGAGTTATAATGGGTCGTGCCATAATCCCAGTTATCAAGAAACTTCAGCATGGCACAATTTCAAGGCCAGCCTGGGTTGTACAGTGAAATCTATGTCAGCTTGAAATATATTATGAGACCATGTCTCATTATAAAGAATAAGTGAATAAATAAATTAATAAAGACACAAGTTAAGAATTTAAGTGAAACTATCCATTATCTGAATCACATTATCTATCCTTAAATCACTATTTGTCATTTTAAGAAATATGTATTTCCTAATTTTCTTATCTGTGATTTAAAATTACTGTCTGAGGGCTCAGTTGCACCGGGTTTCCTACCATGCACAAGGTCCTGCTATCAGTCCCCATTAATTTAAAAAATAGGAGATTATTGTGGTTTAATCTGAAATGTCCCCCAAAGGCTCCTAATCTGAATACTTGATTCTGCTTATGCAATGGTTCTACATACTTTAAGTGGCATAATATAGTTAGAGGAAGGTTACTAGGCATGAGCTTTTGAAAGTTGTCTAAACTCTTCCTGGATCCTTGCTTCCTATGTATCATAAGGCCAGTAGTCTCTACTATCACAGTCTCCTACCACCATGAAGTTCTGCCCAACCCACGGGGCTATAAACGGAGTGCTCTGAAACAGTGAGACAAAATATATTCTTCACCCTTTAGGTTGCTGCTGTCAGGTATTTTATGACAGAAAGCAGAAAGCTAATATAATCATTATAAAAATTTACATAAACTTTTTAAAAAATAGATATATTGTCAGTAATGGTTGCTAGCAGAATACACACATATGTCTTAAGGTAATGAACACATTGCTTGACTGGATTTCTACAGGTGTCTTAGTTTGTTTTTCCATTGCTGTGACAAAACACTCTGGCCACTACCAACTTAGGGAGGAAAGGGTTTATTTGTCTTATGTCTCCCATTTCACAGTTCATCAGGGAGCCCAAGGTAGGAACTCAGGGCAGGAACCTGGAGGCAGGAGCTGGAGCACAGGCCATGGGAGATCACTGCTTACTGACTTGCTCCCTGGCCCCCACTCAGCCTGCTTTCTTATGTAACACAGACCCACCCACCCAGGGGTGGCACAGCCCATAGTGGGCTGGGCCCTCCCACATCACTCATCAAGAAGATGCCCCTCAGAAATGGCCACAGGGGAGTCCAATAGAGGAAATTCCCCCATTGAGGCTCCCTCAACCCAGGTGTGTTAAGTTGACACTAAAGCTATCCAGCACAACAGGCTTCTTAGAACCTGTTCTAATTTGAAATTTTTGCTCTTCTGAATTCTACAATAGTAGCAAGAAAGCTTTTCTTAAAAAAAATTACAGTATAAACTTTTAGGTCTCTACTCTTGTGTTCCCTAGTAAAACTATTTACATCTGATTTCATAGCTTAAAATACCAAATATAATTCACAAATTATTAATTATCATTATTTCTTAGTAGAACTTCAGTGATATAATCAAGCAGTGGACTCATTAGCCAAAGTTCCAGGCCTTGTTCTAAGCTATTTTGGAACAATGAGCATATGCATTTATATCAGCATTTTGATTCTCAATTTATATGCAATGGTCCTAAATTATTTATTATGGTGTTGAATTTGCTCAAATTGTTTTCAGGAGGAAAGGTTACAATACTGAATCAATAGTGAATAAAGTAAAGCCTCAACTTCAGTATATTTATGTACCAAATTAATTATAATAGCATCTATTTGAGAGAGGGAGATAGAATTGAGGAGAAGAATTAGATTTCACAGCACATCTATGACTGTTTTATTTTCTTTGTTGGAATTTGTTAAAATACCTGATTATATAACTGAGATGTTTGGAAAGATAAAGTTAGAATAAATACATGAAAGTATATGACAAAAATTTAGATGTCATTACATTTCATCTTATGATAAAAAAACATTGAAACAGCTGGGTGTGGTGGTATACACCTTTTATCACAGCACTGGGGAGGCAGAGGCAGGTGGATATCATTGAGATCATGGTCACCCTGGTCTACATAGTGAGTTCCCGACCAGCTGGGGATAACTGCCTCAAACAAGCAAACAAAGAAACAAACAAATAACAAATATTCAAATAGGTAGACATGGTGGCACATGATTTTAATCTTAGCACTTGGGAGGTAGAAGCAGTAGGGTGGGGTTCAAGGTCATCCTTAACTTAGCAGTAAGTTAAGTGCTCTACTGGCTACATGAAATAATATCTCAAACAAACAATAAAAGGAAACAGTTTTAAAATTATCATGAGATAAATTTACTGATATTGGAACAAGTAAGCATCTTACTAGGTAATACCTTAACCTGACTAGGTCTATTTGATTGGATTAATGAAATGTTCCATCTATTCATCAATTGATCAATATAAATTTTTATCTTTAAATCTCTGATATTTTCACCTCTTTTGATTTTTAGTTCATCTGATTATATTTATTTGTTTTAAGTTATTATGCCAAGTAATGTGTTTCCTTGTGACCCTTTTATACACATGTTTAATTATACTTTATTATGAATGGTCCCTCATTCCAAATGTCTCCAAGATGCCCCTTGACCAGTCCCCACTATTTCCCCTCATCTTCCCAAATCATGCCCATCTTCATAGACTCTCCCTTGTCAGAAAAAGTCGATTGCCCTCTGTGTTTTATTTTCTTGCTTCAAGTAGGTATTTCTCTATAGCTACTTCATCAGTTATCTGTGCTTTAACTGGGCTCTGTTCAAAGTACATGACTTTGAGGTAACCTCAGTTTTTTACTTATAACTATACATTTCATCCATAATTCCTCCCAATGCAGCCATTTCTTTGAATGGACACTTTGTGTAGAGTTATTATCATATACAGTACCTCTCACAAGATACAGATCTTCTTTAAGTAGTGGCCATCCCTATCATTTCTTTAAAGCAGAAGCATGTAGATCATTTTATTCTTATTTAACAGTAAAGTGGGTTTAGTGTTTTACTAAAGAATTATGGAAGCTTTCTAAAGCATAATTTTTTTCAGAATGTAACTACACTATCCTTGTGGGGAATTTTATTTTGAAACATAGTCCAGTGTGAATTAAGCTGGTAGGCATCAGAATTAATACCAAGAAATTATACCCTAGAATAATTGTGAAGCACTGTCTTTATTCACATACACTTTTCTCAGAATCTTCTACATGAATAAAAAAGTACATTTAGGAAAGTGATTAAATGTGAGTCACTTCATTTGCCCGGTCCCATCCTGATACTTTACAGGACACGAGGATACAGTGGTTACTTATCATTTTTTAACGCTACTTGACTTTGATTATTTTATTCCTATCTGTTATTCCCTTTTGAGTTGATCTGATTTATCATGCTAAAACTTATCTCTTTAAAAAATCACAGAGCGTAGTACATAGCTGTGTGTTTAATAGGTGATCAATGAAATCATAAATTAGATGCTTAGACTAGGTGTACATTATCCTTCTGACTTCACTTGCCCAGAAAGAAGAATGGGTAATGTTGAACAGAAAGCTGATTGCTTTTTTTGCGTCATAGACACCTCCTATTTCAAGTTAATATGAATTAAATGAACTGTGGCTGCCTGAATGTTATCTTGTCCTCATATTGTACAAATTTATATCAGCGTTACTTTTATATAGTTCATGTCAAGCTTAGGAAAACGTGGAAAGCAGACAACATCCTTTATGACTGTATAGAAATTAAAGATTTTAATTTGACATACGTCAAAATAATTAAATAGCCAATGGTCTAAAAATTATAAGATGAAGGGGGTTACACAGCATGCAATTTATTCTTTCAAATTTTTATCTTTATTGCATCTGAATATGTGATGCAATCTTTTCTACTTCTTGAAGTCACAGACCATCTGAAAGTATGAAATTCAACCATAGTTAGCTGGGCATGGTGGTACATGCCTTCAATTCCAGCATAGGAGAGGCCAAGGCAGGGAGTATCCATGAGATGGAGGCCAGTCTTGTGTATACAACTAGTTCCAGGGTATTTGGTGCTTCAGGAAAACACTGTCTCATAAACACACACACACACACACACACACACACACACATACACACATTCAACCACAGTGTCCTACCAAAGATCTAGAAATTTACTATACAGAATCACTTGGTGATCTCCATTTAGTTTCTACCACTCCATTCATATTTTCTCTAAGTCACTATCACAGAAATTGTATTTCCCATGGATACAAAAATACTGTTATAGGGACATGCCATAGCTGTAGTGGTAGTGGGTCAGATCCAGATGAATTATTTCCTTTGTCTATGGATTAATTTTGTAATCTTCAAACATAAATTACATCAGTGAATGAGATGCATGTTGAAATTTCCTTTTTTATTAGTCAGGTTAAAAGTCAGGTGACATAACCTTTAATTTATGGGAATAAATGTATAAGAATTTTGTTATATTTGATGCACAACATTCTAAGAAACTATCCTGTAAAGTTTCTTACTTGGGGGGTGGTTATCAGATTGGCAGGAACATGTCAATGATCACAGATGCCTTTGGCACTTGACAGGATATTTGCGGAAAAAGCTAATAAAGCCTGGGAGCTGCAGAATATTGCTTCCTCTGAAGCCCAAGGGTCTGTCCACCATTCTGGGAATAATAAATTTTGCTTTCTCTTTTGTCATTGTGTCTCACACAATGGCATCATGGTGAAAGAATGAGGACAGAGGAAATGTTACTCCACATCTTCTATTAAATAGAGTTCAGTCAAATAGGACAAAACACAAATCACCATTTCAGTGAGATTAGCAATTTGATGCAGAACATGATATACTTTAAAACACTGGAGGAAAAACATTAAAAGGACATTTTGGAGACCTGATTGTCACATGGTTGGCTCTCCATTTTACTCTTGGATTTCACAAAATTATTAATTTGGAGAAATATTATAAACTTTCTTTCATAATCGCAACTGTTTATCAGGTTAGATAAGGGGACTTTCATGGAAATAACAGATTAGCTACAAAAACTCATGTACCAAAATATCAAGGCAAGAATGCTTTTCAGCTGCTTTCCAAATTGGTGTTGCTTCCCTGTTTGTTAAATCTGTTTATTATAAAAATCTCAAATGAAAATTACTGGCAATGTTATCTAATCTCAAAGAAAGTAGGGCTTCCAGGAAACAAAGGGAGAAGGTCTTCTTATTTTATGCATCCATTTTTCCATTTGTTAACAGCATACCCAATTCATTAAGTTCAGTTGAGCCTACTGCTTAAATAGATGCCCCTTCTTCTAATCCACCAATCCACCAATTCTCACACCCTCCCACACACGAACTGTTGCAATAATTTTAAATTGTTCCTATATTTCTTTTATGGTAGCATTATTTCCTTCATCCACCAATCATTATTCTACAATGTGTGCTGCATTGTTATACCAGAACTTAAATCATTTAACTTTCCTTCCCCTTCAAGTAGAATACAACTTGTTAAAACACTGCCGGAGATTTAGAAAACTAACCTTTGTTATATAAGTACTGTATAAGAAATATAATAAGAATCATTTTTGACACTATGGCAGCATCAGGAACACTGTGAAATGCAAATTCTTCTTATGTTGATTTATCAGTGAGAAAACGTAAAGAAACACACCAAGCGACTTCTATATGGACCTGTAAACAGTTAAATAACTACATAGTAAGGGCTACTATGGCATTTCTGAGCTAGCTCATGCTCATTTTTTAAAGTCTCATTGTCTTTTCCTTCACTCATTGTGCCTCAGACCAAGAGACCTCTGCATTTACTTGAATATACTGACATGTATCTTTGCCTTTGCATGTCTCCTTGCATGTATTATCTTATCTATGAAACCAGTTTCCCCTTGAAATGTATATGCCTTATTTTGCAAGTCTTTGCTACAACATCTCCTTAAAGAATTTGAAGTCCATATGCCGCTTTGGTCCTGTAGATCGAACCATGTCTTTATTACATATTATATTGCTAGCATACTTATTTCTGCCTCTGTACAAGAATACTGTAACTTGCCAAGTGGTTTTTATAGGCTTTGTAACTCTTTATCTTTTCAATATTGTCTCTAGGTAAATATCAGTAAACGAATTACACAGCTACTCAAGCACAAAGGTCTTTCAGACCTTACAACAATGAATGCCAAGTCTTCTCCATCATCACAATGACATCCTAGATTGGATGACTCAATCTACCACCAAACTGTTCTTATCTATAAATGGAATGGGTTTGTACATTGTCTAAAAACTTGCCTATATTAAATAATGAATAGCCCTAGATTCCAATATTCCAATTCAATTGTGTTAACTTGTTTTTTCAGTAGGTTGATCATGGTCAGCAGAACTAAACATGGAATACCAAATGAGGTAGTTGCTTGAATGATTTTACTATTGAGAATTAAAATGCAGGTAGGCTGGAGTGAGATTTCATGTAAATATAAAATATACACACACAGGACTACAAAGATTTAAGATGAAATTAAGCAAGATATACATATATCATGCAATTATTTCCTATAGATTGCATGTTGAATTGAGCATATACCATGCATACTGATTTAGGTGGAACATGGTTTTGGCATTAATTTAACTTGTTTAATTTTACTTTTAAAAACAAAGATACTAAGACATCAAATTCTGCCTATAAATCTTTTATTTATGTCCTGTATTATACGTCTGATACTCAGTCCTAGAACAATTTATCCCAAAGCTTGTCAGTTCTGCTGCTTTTTTCTTTGATTTAGTTCAGTTCAGTTCAGACATTTGCTGAAGTCAATCATCTGAATCAAACAGCCCTCAACTGACCACAACTCAATCAAACCTCTGACTTGGAACAATCCACATAGGCCCTGAAGAACTGCCTCAGGCATGCCACAGCCAAGCATCAGGATTTCTTTTGATTATTTCTTTTGGACAGTACATGTCCTTTCATACCAAGGGTCAGTTATTTCTTCTCCATCACCTGAATTTCATTGTGAGAAATGATTTAGCAACAGTGATTTGTACACATTCTGGGCTCACCCATGATATAAGTATTTAACATCAGAAAATAGCCTTTTGTTCTGAATATGACAATACTTTACAAAGAGATGCATGACTAGTGATGATGTGGTCATACACACACCAGTGGAATTGTTCTGTCAATCTATGTATGGCTGTCATTCTACACACCCATCCATCCATCCATCCATCCATCCATCCATCCACCCACTCAAACAGCTATCTATCTATATCATCTATTTATCTATCTATCTATCTATCTATCCATCTATCTATCTATCTATCATCTAGCTAGCCAGCTAGCTATCATCTATCATCTATCATGTATCTATCTATCATATCTATCAATCTATCTATCTATATATATCATCTATCTGTCTATCATGTATCTATCATCTATCTTTCTATCACCTATCTCAATCTAGCTATCATCTATCTCTCAATCTCTATCTTTATCTATCTATTTATCTATCTATCATCTATCTATCTATCTAGCTATCTAGCTATCATCTATCTATCTATTTATATATCTATCATCAATCTAATCTATATCTATCTACATCTACTTTTGTTTTAAACCAGATATTATGATTATTACCCTATCCTTTTTACTGTGAATTTTAGAGTAATAAATTTTTAAACAATAAATTTTTGGATGAAATGAATCCTCAGGTGTCTATGTGTTTATGTTTGTTGGCATAGGGTTCTAGTTCAGGTGCCTGCCTACAACCAGAGGCATTGCATCCCCCACTGCTGGAGTTATGGACAAATGTGAGCTACCCAATATGGACGCTGGGAAACAAACTCACATCCTATGCAAACCAACAAGTGGTCTTAACTACTGCATCATCTCTCCCTGCCTGGTAAGATCATCTTTATTTGCAAAATTTGAAGGATCACATTTACTTTTGTCTTCAGAAGCCTTGTAACTGCTGGGGGCACAAAAATTGTTCTCTGAATCTCAGATTAATAACATTGGAAAGATTTTCAATAGAATTATAGAAGAACACTCCCCTAAATTAAGGAAAGCTATATCCATACATAGAGAAGAAACATAAGATCAAACAGAGAAGACCAGACCAGAAACTCCCTATAGCTTATCATAGTAAAAACAGTAAGAAGCCAGAAGAGACTGATGTAATGTATTCCATTTAAAGATGACCATAAATGCCAACTCAGAGTACTTTAACCAGCATAATTATCGGAGTCAAAAAAGAAAAATATTCTAAGGCAGAAATAGACTGAAAGCATTAATATCCACTAAATCAGTACTATAGAGGATATCTGAAGCAATATAAAGGAATTAAGAAAAAATGACCATATCCAAGAGTCTACAGAAAGATAAAAAATGAAGGTACAAAACAAAAAATAAAATGATAGC
>NW_008344488.1:6574155-6594304 GCF_000622305.1 Nannospalax galili | reverse complement strand
AGAGACAGAGACAGAGAGAGAGACAGAGAGAGACAGAGAGAGACAGAGAGAAACAGAGAGAAGAAGAAGAAATTTGGGGAATTAGTAAGGGGATGCTGATATAGGAAGGGATCCAATAATGATTGAAATATATAAAATTTACAAAAATTAAATAAAAATAAGACTAGAGACAGAGACAGAGAGAGAGACAGAGAGAGACAGAGAGAGACAGAGAGAAACAGAGAGAAGAAGAAGAAATTTGGGGAATTAGTAAGGGGATGCTGATATAGGAAGGGATCCAATAATGATTGAAATATATAAAATTTACAAAAATTAAATAAAAATAAGACTTTTCTATAACAACAGCAAAAATAACAAAATATACTTGAGAGGCCTTAAAGTAGCAGCAGAGGACATGAGTTGGGGAGATTTGGTGAGGTGGGAGTAGATATGGGGAAGGATGATTTGACTATGATCATAATATGTTGAATGAAATTTTCAAAAAAAAACAATAAGCATTTCTTTAATGAATAAGACACAGTATAGTCAAATGTGCTAAGAAAAAAAATCCTTTTTTTGGTTTTGTTTTCTCTAAGTAGCTTATCTTTCCTCAGTGATAGGCAGTACCTTAGGATAAAAGGGTCAAAAAAAAATTCCAAGCATCAAGGAACAAATAGGCATTGCTTTTCTAATTATCTGAGAAAATAGAATTCAAACTTAATCAGAGAGATTAGGTCACTTCAGTCCGATCACGGGGACAGTCATTTAGGAAACCATTACAAGCCAAACTCTGGAGCACCAAATTTTATAAAATGCTTATAATTGCATTTCAAGGCATAAATAAGCACTAATTCAGTAATAATAGGTGACTTCAGTCATCCACTCTTCCTAATATATAGGTCATCTGGAAAAAGATTATTTGAATTCTTTAAATTGCATAATTATTTGAAAAAGTTGAATTAAATGATATCATATATGAAATGAACCAAACAAACATCTGGAATATTCCACCCAGGCACCAATGAAAACACATTCTACACACAGCTGTTCTAATTTGCTTCACCTTTGCTATGTCAAAACACTCTGAACAGTACCTGTGGGGACCTAAAGGCCCCATCTTGCATAGGTCCGAAAGGAAGTTACTGGGGCAGCCTGGCTTGCTTTGAAAGTCTGAAGAATACTTCCGCACTGCTGAGGACTGCATGATCAGCCCCTGACCATCCTTTAGATGCACCCTCAGGGGGTGAGGGGGGAGTTCCAGGTGCCTTTATAAGCTTTGGAACACTTGCAATAAATGAGTCCCTGCTTGACTGAGTGTCCCTGGGTAATGGGGGCGGGGTGGGCTGGTGGACGGCGCGCTTACTCATCCCCATGTGGGTGGGGAACTCCCAGCAAGTACTAACTTGGGGGGAACTACCAACTTGGCTTACATCTCCTTGGTCACAGTTTATCACTGCCCAAGGTAGGAATTCAGGACAGGAACCTGGAGGGAGAAGCTGGCCTGGAGGAAGCCCAGGCCTTGGAGAATCACTGCTCAAAGGCTTACGCCCACAGCTTATGTTCAATCTGCTTTAGTATACAATTCGGGAAAACCTGTCCATGGGTGTACCACTCACAGTGGACTGGGCCTTCCCACACCACTTAATCAAGGAAATGCCCCATAGATATGGCCATAGGCCAGTACAATGGAAGGAATTCAAAAACTGAGGGTCTGTCTACCCAGGTGTGTCAAGTTGACAACTAAAGCTATTCAGCACAGCAGCCCATGGAAGTATCTCTAAAATAGACCATATACTATGGTTCAAAACAAATCTCAACAATTAAAAAATTATGTATCTTGCATTCTATTGGACCACAATAAAATAAAGCATAAAATCAATAGCAAAAGCTTTTCTAGTAACTACATGAACTCCTGGAGAGTACATAACATACTCTTGAATGATAAATAGGTAAAAGAAGAAATCAAGCAACACTTAAAACTATTTCTGGAAGTAAATGAAAATGAAGACACAACAGACCAAAACTCTGGGACACATTAAAAGCAGTCCTCAGAGCGAAGTTGATAGCTCTAAGTGTCTGCATTGAAACATCATAAAGAACAAAAATAAATGGCTTAATAGTATATTCAAGAATCTGGAAAATCAAGAACAAACCAAACTCACCACCAGCAGAGAAGAAATAGTAAAACTCAGAGAAGAATTAAATGAAATGGAAAAATGAAAACAATACAGATTATCAATGAATTTAAGAGCTTATTCTTTGAAAAGATAAACAAGATAGATGGTTATTCCACCTAACCTAGAGACAGAAAGAGCAAATCCAAATCAACAAAATGAGAGATAAAAATGGAAACATTTTAACAGACACCAAAGTAATACAGAACTTTATAAGGGAATACTTAAAAAAAAACTGTTCTCTTGTAATTAGAAAATTGAAAAAAAAGGGTTGATTTTTTTAATTTAAAAAGTTGAAAAGAAATGGATAATTTTCTAAATTCAATGGATCCAACAAAGTTTAAATAAGAAGAGATCAACTATTAAAAATGCAGGGGAAGAGTAAGATAGAAGAAGGTCTGGAAACAGGGATAATAGGAGAGGGATTTTATCAGGCAGGATTTTTTTTTTTAATGGGGAAAGAATAGAGAGGTTTATATTGGGGTAGATAAAGAAATGAGATATAAACAACGCTTGGGTGGTGTTGAAGACAAGAGGGAAATTTCAAAAGATTAGTGAAAAATATGTGTGTGTGTGTGTGTGTGTGTGTGTGTGTGTGTGTCTGTGTGAGAGTGTTATAACCAAATTATAGCTCCAGGAAAGAGAAAATTCCCTTAAATTTGTTGGTCATGCTATTCCAAGATTTCCAAAATAATACAGTTTATTGTCACAGCCTGTGATTGCCTTCAGAACTTGAAGGTAAGGCGCTGTTGCTGGAGCCAAGATAAACTTCAGACATGGTACTTGAATAATGAACTGGAATTAGTCAGGAGGATTCCTTCCTGAAAACTATCTTTTACTATCAGGTGATAGTATGCAAGTTTCAAAGGGAGAAAACCAATCAAGGCACCTATCCCTCTGTAAAACATATGATTCACAACAATAGTCTGTTCATCAAATAATCTTTATTGATACAGTAGTGGCACTTTTGTCTCAGGGGTAATAAACAACTTTCTAATTGGACTAAATTCTACTAAATCAGAGAGAACTCATTTGTAATACTATAGATATAGTCCAGTATACATTTCTGGAGATAGTTTAGACTGTAGAGAAAAAAACTTTACATTTTTACATCTTGATGCCAACATAAATTATTATTATATTCCTATAGTTATCCTTATATTTACAGACAGGTTCACCTTTTACCACTCTTCAAAGACATTCCTTTCTGTAACAGATGGAGAACACTATGAAATTCCACATCTGGCTACATGCAGAGAATAAGTGTTTGTGATGTACCCTGCCCTAAGTGATAAATTTACAAGGCAACCATCACATATAAGGCTCAGAGAACATTATGGAAGAGAGGAGAGAAAGAATTAAGAGGCAAAGGGGCAAGACACCTGTTAATGACTAAAGAACTCTAGACATTATAGGGAAGCTACTCCAGTGAAATCTCCACAGTACGATCATCTGACAATTCTTCATGTAATAACACAACCAGTTCATGCACCAAAGCGGATGGGGAAGTCTCAAAGGTTCTCTCCTCTAGTTGAGGACGTTGTCAATCCATGAATGCTGAGGGAGGTACTTCTAACAGAAAGTGTGCCGACCTATATAAAAGAATGAATGAATACATACCAATAAAAATCAAAGGAGGGGACAGAGTTTGAAAGGGGTGTGGTGGGACATGTGGAGAGTTGGAGGGGAGCTGGTGGAATGGAAATTGTGTGAAGATTGTAATTGTGTATTATGTTCACAAAAAAAATTAAAAACTTGAAATTATCCATAGTTAAGACATTATAAGAGAGAATAAAGGAAAGTATTGTAAGCTTCAGTAAAGCATTGTAAATTTGCTTTTAAATGCATACTCATTAGAATAACACCTGATCATTGGACAAAAACCTTTAAAGTCAGAAGGATCTGGAAAGATGTATTATTCCAGGTACTAAAACACCACAGCTGCTAACTCAGACTATTATATCCAGCAAAGCTATCTATTAAAACTAATGTTAAAATATAAACTTTCAATGATAGAAACAAATTAATCTGTTACTAATCATGTTCTATAAAGAATACTGGAAGGAATACTTAAATCTGAACAGAAGTATAAAAACATCTAAGCTGTCACTGTCACAGGGACAAAATAAACAATGTCAGGATAAGTAGTAAAGAGTTACAGAGTAAAAGATTTTTTTCACTAATATTAACGCTTTAGAAAAATCATTGCATCTGCAACATAGAAAGTGCACTGCATCTTATTTGAAGGTACCTTGATATTAGTTTGTTAACTCTTAGAAAATGGATAGTCTGACTCTAGAAAACTATACAGTGGCATTCATAAAATGAAATGTCTTAATTCTTTTGACACTGGAAGAAATTATTGATGTTGGCATGCTTCCAAACAGGATCACAGACCTCAATGGTTACAGTAGAAAGGATGCATTTTCTGTGGTACTATTCTAGTTTTATAATTAAGTATTTTTAGAAAAAAAGATGTCATGAAAAAATGGGAAATTATGAACAAAAAAAAGACAGACAACAGTCAAAAGAGCGAGAAGAAAATCGGTTAAATTTCCAGATACAAATGAATTTATATACTTCATCTTAGCCAAAATACCAAGAGGAAATCATAAAAGACTTTAGATCAAGAACAAGTAAGAGACAATAAGAGCACAGAGAGGGAAGTGCTGTCCTTGGCAGGAATTAAATATCAAGGATATTCCAGAAGCCTTAAGGAATATCTTCTTCACAATAAGAAACATTTGTTGTACTTTAATTGTTGAATGAATAATAAAGATCTCATCTGATAAGAATTAATTTAAATATTATAATATACCTAGTGAAGTATTTGACACAGAAGTATTCAGTGTGTCTCATTTGCTTTCCTTTTCCTAAAGCTAAAAGGTCAAACCCTGAACAGGACCAAGGAACTGGTCTAAGTCATCCTTGTGTCTGTTCTCATTACCAGGCACAGAGCCAGATATGGAGACAACTGTGGTTGCCCAGCTACATTCTCCTGTTTCCCATGCATTCCACATTAGGGTTGTGTATTGTATTATGGTTAGCAAGCTCTGAGTAAAGCTCATACTAGCCAAATCCATCCTGCTTACTCCTGTGGGGGATTCTTCCCATGCCTGGCAATCTTGAAGGTCCCATAACACAGACTGAAGAGCTAAAAGATGAGGACTAGAGCTGAGTGGAAGACAAACCTTTAATATGTTAGCCCTACATTTTGGGAGTAGGTAATTCTGACCATGGAAGAGTGTAGTCCATATTGAATAATATACAAAGCAATGTAGATAAGAGGGAGGTGCTAATAGTGCCTATTGGTTAACTAATTAAATCATCAAAGACTGGGTGTCCTGACTAAATATCGACTATTTGAGAAAAAAAAAAAAAGTTGATTCTTCAGTGAAATAGAAGTTAAATGATACTGGAATTTTTCAGACAGTTTAAACACCCCACATTGGGTTACTCTTATAAACGATATGAGTATGAGTTACAAAATAGGTATTTAAAAAGTATTGGTGGAGGGCCAAGCAGGGTCATTGGACTCTCACCTGATTATTCAGCCACTCTTCCCAGCCAACTGTATGCAATTTGACCCTAATCACACATGGCCTCCTGGATTTGGGGAGGGCTAAAGTGTACAATCTGGGGAAGGCTAGGAAGAGAAGGCATGGCCCATGTTGGGTAAAGGCTTTCCAGTGTGCCTACCCAAAGGTCATACATACACCTCAGCAACCCCTAAGTTATCTTGGTAAGTAAGCTCAATTAATTCATTTGTTCCCCAGTAAAACTAATCAAACATTGGTTCGACACTAGTACCTTAAAGGGAATAAGCATTGCTTAGCATCCCCAGGAAAAGAAGTCTCACAACAGATGGAAAATTTATTTGTTAATGCTATTTTGTCTTATAATTATTTTTTAAAAAGAAAGTGAGAATGTAAAAGATGTTAAAATGATATGGGAATGGAAATATTTTCCAAAATATACAGAAAAAAATGAGAAAGCCTAAGCAAGCAATGAAGGTCTTGTTTAGGTTTCTTATGATATATAAAGGATGAGACAAAAATAGTATATACATAATCTTGAAATGTCTATGGCCAGAGTTTAGTCAACTAGTTTAAGGAACAAAATATGTATCTAGTCAAAGTTTATTTGAGAATATTTTATTTTTTACCCAAGCCTTATCTACATAGCACATGATAATTAAAAGTACCAGACTGGTGGAATTAATCTTATTGGATGTTTAACAGTCATAGTCTGAGGCCTATACTAATGTGGTCAGAGGGACTTAAAGGACCGCTTTTGCCCCTTGCCCTCCAAGGTCAACTAAGTTCCGGTGGACTATGGAACATCTCTCAAAATGTCCTGTAACTGTGGTGAGTCACCTGTCCTTTTGCTCAGGAAGGGCATGGAGACACTACAAGATGGACTTGAACCAGTGTCTAGTTTACAAAGAGGAGGGTCAACTCAGAGGAAACATCTCATTCATGCTTCCAAGTGAAGCCAGACATTGTCAAGGAGGACCATTGACTTATCTTCACATAGATGGAACTGGTAAAAGAAAGGAGCCAGGAGCTCCTCCCAAGCCCATGTGACCCCTGAGGAACAGATCCTCAAATGACCTTATGTGTAAAAATAAATTGATTTATTTGGGCCAACTGTGTGGTCTTAAACACTCAAAAGGAGAGTATAACCAAAGAGTAAAGTTATCAGTCTATTTCTTTAAGAGTTCAAGGGATTATATTCCCAGACATTTGGCTTAAGTCTATATAAAAAGTAATTTAGACAATTATTTCTTATTGATGAATTTGTTCCTAACCAGAAAGTGTTGCTCAGATTTAAGACTTCAAATCTTGGTCTCTAATACTGTAGTCCCCACCTGTATCTAAGGGAGGATAAGCAGCTATTGTTCTAAAATGATGGCTAAATTTGTTTTCTCCCCCTATCTAGAAGCCTTTGAGAGGGAACTGACACTAGTTCTAACCACTCCAACAGCTATCAAAATACCTGAAAGTAAATCCTGAATCCATTACTCTAGAGTGCAGCCTTGGAAGACAAAAGAAAAATGAAGAAGAACCCAACGGAGGGATGCTTTTGGATGCCCTTGTCAAGAAATTCCAATGGACTCTCATATGAAAATTAGAAAATTGCTCTGTTCTGACTTTTTTCTAGTTCCCTGTCTAGAACTTGTTATGCTAATTACGCTTGCCTTTACTTCTTCTTCACATCTCTTTGTCAGGATTCAAGGACTTTCTTTGCCCCTAGAGATAAGAGTAATGCATTTTGGGAGTGTTTCAGATAGACCCACTGAAGGGGTACTCCAATTGCCACACCCTGCATCCCTGTTCAGCATGGAAGAAGCCAGAGTGGTCTGCATCCAGATTCCCTATTGGAAATTTGGGAAACCTCTTCAGGGGATGGTGTGATAGAAATAGGAGGTAAGAGTTTGCTAGGCAGTTACGGTAAAATGACCCCAAAGAAAATTAGCCAGTTTCTTGTCTAAAACTGACAATGTCCTTGGGCATCTTAACAACCTAAACCATTCCAAAGTCCAAAAATGTGAGAAATATTTGGGAGCTTTTATCTAATCCTTAAAAGGCTTTAGGTTACCTCTTCAGAAGGAGAAATGTTAGAGTAGCCAAAAGCTCCATAAAAAAATAAATAAAGAAGAAGAAACAATACGTGAGGAATTGGAGGGGAAGGAGTGGGCATGGATTTGATCAAAACACTTTATGTACGTGTGTGAAATTCTCAATAAATTATTTATTTAAAAATAAAATATTGGTAAGAAAAAGGAAATAACTGCCAAAACTTTATCTCTTTTAACCTAATAATAGTAGACATTCCTCATGGACATTTTAGTATACCTTCTATATTTTATTAAGCATCATCATGATGTGCAAGGCTGAAAGTTTTTGAAAAACGGAATAAACTCTCTAAAAGGAAATTACATAAAAAGAGTTTCATAACCTAGGGGAGAAGATATTGGCTCTTGATTGCTGCAGGAGAAGGAAGAGTCACATTTCTTCAAGAGTCACTGCTGTTATGTTTTCCATCTCCCGTGAATGGTCTGAAAAAAATGCACATTTGGGTGGTACTAACTGTACACTGTGGGTCAAATAAAAATTAAAAAGCATGTGAAGTTGGGAGGGAGATGTTTTCGGGAACCTGAGGTAGTCAGGAAGAGATAAAAGGGTTGTATATAGGCAATAAACATTGTAAAAATGTATAAAATTCCCAAAGATTAAAGAAAATGTGGGTACAGTAGAAATGTTGCTTGTTGGTATTCAAATAGGATCTCCAACTTAAAATTCTAAGTGTGTAACAGATTTAAAATAAAAATCAATGAAAATTTCCTGAATTATTTATCAAGGTTAGAGGACTCTTCATTCCTTGATAAAGTATGGATATTGAAGTGGTTTACTTTAATTAAGAGCTTTTCATATGCTCAGTCAAATGCCAAATTGCCTCTATTCAAACATGGAGTTGCTCTTTACATATTCTTCAAATTTAAATCCTTTGTGCATGGGACTAGCAATTTTAATTATCTAAAAAGTATTCCATAAAATGCAAAGTCAACAAACATATTTCTTACCTTCAATAAAGCATTTTAATATGATGGAAATTGGGCACAGAAAACCCATTGCCTGAATGTGCAAATAGCTCAGCAATTTGCATCTTTGTGGTCTTGAATATAACTGAAATTTTTCAAGATGGAGCGATGGTACAATTGGTAAACATGAGCACCTGAATTCAAAAACCAGAATACATACGAGATTCAAGAAGACAAGTGTAGTGCTGTGCACATATAATGCTAGCATTGAGGTGGTGGGGACAAAGAGATTCCTGTGGCTTACTGGCCAGCCAGTCTAAGTGAATCCCCATGTCTAGTCTCAGAAAACAAAAACATTACGCATAGCAAAATTCCTGTATTATCCTTGACTCGTGAGTCTTTCCAATTATAGGATACAACTAAGGAAAAATGTATGGCAATTTAAGAATGCAATGTGTGTAAAAAATTCATATAGATAACAGGTAAAAAGTATGGTTTTAGAAGTTTTATTTGTAATACTCTTGAAAAGGAAATATGTTTAATGCATATATGATTTTGTAATGCTTATCTGCATTATTTGTTTATTGTACATAGAAATATTAAACATGTCAAATTTGTCTAGTAAAAGAGCTAATTCCAAATTCCATAGGTATTATTTAATGTTTTATTTAATTGAGAACAGAAAATAAAATGACAGATTGAACCAGTTTTATAACACTTAACAAAATATGTAACGCCACTTTAGACTGAGTGCAAATGTTAACAATAAAAATATTATTAAAAGTGAGGGCCACTCCAGTACAAGAGGGGACAAGCAATTACAAGAGAAAGAATATGAATTATTAAATGATTTTCATAACTTAAAGCAATTTCTTTTAATCACAGAGAATATTTAACAGAAAATATTTTAAAGAACTTTTTATACATACAAATAAGCTAGAAAAAAAAACAAAGTAACTTTTAACAATGTGTTTATTATGTTTTTATATGAAATTTTAATTGGGTTATGTTCACAAAAATCATCTAAACAAGGAAAAATTTTTGTTCCACTGCATATGATAAATTTTGGTAGTGCTATTCAAGTAGTCTTATAAATACTAGTGAATAATTGAAGATACAAATGTTGCCAACTTGCAATTATTATCCTTTGTCCTAAATGTACTTGCCAAGATACTGAAAAGTTTAAAACGCATTATCTGTGCCAAATACTTAGAAATTTAAATATTTCTCAGTCTCATAATTGTAAAAATGCGGCCAAATAAGACTACCTTATGGTAGATTTAAAAATTTTCATGGGGCTGGAGAGATGGCTTTGCAGCTAAGAGCACTGACTGCTCTTCCAGAGGATATGGGTTTAGTTCCCAGCACCCACAGGGTAACTAACAACCATCTGTAGCTTCCATTCCAGGGGATCTTATGCCTTCTTCTCTACTCTTCAGGTATGCATACAGATGATGCACTTACATCCATGCAGGCAAGACACTTATATACATAACTAAAAACAAGTAAATCAAAAATACATAAGGAAAGAATTTTCGGAAGCCTGGTTTCATAGTACGCTTATTAAACCTCATCACTCCAGAGGCAGAGGGAAGCCTATCTCTGTGAGATCAAGTCTGGCCTGTTTTTCATTGTGAATTCCAGGCCAGCTGGCACTATAAGGAGATCATGTCTTAGAAACAAAATAATCAAAATTGTCAGTAGAAGTTAGTATTCGATGATGTTAAAATTGTGAAGGTGGGTGACATAAAATAAGTACATTTTTTTTCATTAAGCCAGGCTGGTAGAATGCAGATACACAGTTTTTCCATATGGAAGCCTTTTATACATTTAGATGTTTTCACTAGCTCTCATATTTCCCATTTTCTCCACCATCTACTACAAATTATTTTAAAAAAATAAGTCTCTTCCCCTCTCCACTCTGCAAACAGGCTTGTTAGATATTAATTGTGGGTCTTGATTGTATTACAATAACTGTTCTTTAATGTATGTTGCAAAAAACTAAAAATAAAAGTTCAAAATGGGGTCAGAAAATTGACAACAGGCTTTATTATAATCCAAAGATGAATGCCAGCTAAGGTGAATTCATTTGTTCCTTAAAATATTACACAAATAGATGGCAACAAAAGTTGCCAGAATGTGGGGAAAGAGGAACACATAGTCAAGTCAGTGTCATCCCAGAGATGCAGGGACAGTAAACATAGGTAAATCAATACATGTAATCCATGGCATATATAGACTCAAGGACAGAAGCCACATGATCACATCATATAATGCAGAAATTGTCTTTGATAAAATTTAATATTTCTTTATGATAAAAGTCCTGGAGAATTTAGTGCTATAGCACTATCTGGACATATCTCAAACCTAATGAAAACACTATAAAGCAAGCTCACAGTCGCCATTATTCTAAATCAAGAAACACTTGAAGCATTTCCACTATAATCAGGAACTAGGCAAGGATGTTCACTGTTTCCATTACTGTTCAACATGGGGCTTGGAATCTTATCTAGAGTTTACTTATTTTTAAGTTTGTGATTATAATGAATTAGAGACAATTTGTTCTTCCTAATGTTTCCTGATAATGTCATTGCCTTCAAGTACCTTTTACTCTGAAAACCTGCAAAGTTTCTACCTATCAATTATATCAAAAATTAATATGGAAAGCATTCATAACAAAATTTATTTGCAAAATATATAGCATTTCTAAGAGGATGTTCTATGATATTAATCATAACTACTGTTATTGGAGATAAGTATCTTTGGTAAAACTATAGAATTCAAGATATTTTTCCTTTTTTTTTTATTCAAGATCTGTGAGATCTTGAATATAACTGAGCCAGGGTCTCGCAGTAGCCCCAGCTGACCTGGAACTCACTATGTAGACCATGTATATATTATTGAATTTTTTGTGTATTTCAAACAGAACATCTCAAACAATCTTAATCATCTTTATACTCCCATCCCCACTGAACAAGCAAATACTAATTGGTCATGCACACACTTTTTAAAAATTCCACTTATGGGACTGGAGAGATGGCTCAGAGTTTAACAGCAGTGGCTGCTTCTACAGAAGACAAGGGTTCGATTCCCAGTACCCATATGGGAGCTAACAACAGTCCTTAATTCCAGTTCCAGAGGCTCTAACGCCCTCTTCTGACCTTGGTGGACATTGCAAACTATGGGTGTTACTTACACACATGCAGTCAATACACTCATACACACAAAATAAAACTAATTCTTTCTTAAAATAACACAATAATAACAATATATATGAAATACTTATGAAAAATTATAACAAAATATTTATCACAACTCCAGATTGAAAATTATATTTGAAGAATTACAGAAGTCTCAAGTAATTGGAAACATATGTCTTAATCATGGATTATAAAATATCTTTAATATGTGAAAATATGTAATTTGTCATGTAATGAAGATGAAATATGTACTAGCAAAGTATCCGATTTCCTTAATTTTTAGTACATACATCATTTTCCATATTTACTCTTTTAAAAAAGTAGTTTATGTATTATTTTTATGTTATGTGTATGAATGTATCGCCTGCATGTGTTAAGTGCACTTCTGTTGTTCAATGGCCAAGGAGTAAGAAGAGGGAGTCGAATTCCCCTAGAACTGGAGTTAATGATGGTTGTTAACTGCCATGTGAGTGCTAGGAATCTAAACTAGTACCTCTGCAAAAGCAGCCAGTGCTTTTAACGACTGAGTCATGTCTTCAGTCCCTCCATATCTACTCATAAGAAAATACTGAGTTGGAGATAAGTTAATGATTCAAACAAAATGTGGAAACATGAGCTTTATTCATATATATATATACATATATATATATATATATATATATATATATATATATATATATATATATATATATATATATATATATATATATATATATATATATATATATATATATATATATATATATATATATATATATATATATATATATATATATATATATATATATATATATATATATATATATATATATATATATATATATATATATATATATATATATATATATATATATATATATATATATATATATATATATATATATATATATATATATATATATATATATATATATATATATATATATATATATATATATATATATATATATATATATATATATATATATATATATATATATATATATATATATATATATATATATATATATATATATATATATATATATATATATATATATATATATATATATATATATATATATATATATATATATATATATATATATATATATATATATATATATATATATATATATATATATATATATATATATATATATATATATATATATATATATATATATATATATATATATATATATATATATATATATATATATATATATATATATATATATATATATATATATATATATATATATATATATATATATATATATATATATATATATATATATATATATATATATATATATATATATATATATATATATATATATATATATATATATATATATATATATATATATATATATATATATATATATATATATATATATATATATATATATATATATATATATATATATATATATATATATATATATATATATATATATATATATATATATATATATATATATATATATATATATATATATATATATATATATATATATATATATATATATATATATATATATATATATATATATATATATATATATATATATATATATATATATATATATATATATATATATATATATATATATATATATATATATATATATATATATATATATATATATATATATATATATATATATATATATATATATATATATATATATATATATATATATATATATATATATATATATATATATATATATATATATATATATATATATATATATATATATATATATATATATATATATATATATATATATATATATATATATATATATATATATATATATATATATATATATATATATATATATATATATATATATATATATATATATATATATATATATATATATATATATATATATATATATATATATATATATATATATATATATATATATATATATATATATATATATATATATATATATATATATATATATATATATATATATATATATATATATATATATATATATATATATATATATATATATATATATATATATATATATATATATATATATATATATATATATATATATATATATATATATATATATATATATATATATATATATATATATATATATATATATATATATATATATATATATATATATATATATATATATATATATATATATATATATATATATATATATATATATATATATATATATATATATATATATATATATATATATATATATATATATATATATATATATATATATATATATATATATATATATATATATATATATATATATATATATATATATATATATATATATATATATATATATATATATATATATATATATATATATATATATATATATATATATATATATATATATATATATATATATATATATATATATATATATATATATATATATATATATATATATATATATATATATATATATATATATATATATATATATATATATATATATATATATATATATATATATATATATATATATATATATATATATATATATATATATATATATATATATATATATATATATATATATATATATATATATATATATATATATATATATATATATATATATATATATATATATATATATATATATATATATATATATATATATATATATATATATATATATATATATATATATATATATATATATATATATATATATATATATATATATATATATATATATATATATATATATATATATATATATATATATATATATATATATATATATATATATATATATATATATATATATATATATATATATATATATATATATATATATATATATATATATATATATATATATATATATATATATATATATATATATATATATATATATATATATATATATATATATATATATATATATATATATATATATATATATATATATATATATATATATATATATATATATATATATATATATATATATATATATATATATATATATATATATATATATATATATATATATATATATATATATATATATATATATATATATATATATATATATATATATATATATATATATATATATATATATATATATATATATATATATATATATATATATATATATATATATATATATATATATATATATATATATATATATATATATATATATATATATATATATATATATATATATATATATATATATATATATATATATATATATATATATATATATATATATATATATATATATATATATATATATATATATATATATATATATATATATATATATATATATATATATATATATATATATATATATATATATATATATATATATATATATATATATATATATATATATATATATATATATATATATATATATATATATATATATATATATATATATATATATATATATATATATATATATATATATATATATATATATATATATATATATATATATATATATATATATATATATATATATATATATATATATATATATATATATATATATATATATATATATATATATATATATATATATATATATATATATATATATATATATATATATATATATATATATATATATATATATATATATATATATATATATATATATATATATATATATATATATATATATATATATATATATATATATATATATATATATATATATATATATATATATATATATATATATATATATATATATATATATATATATATATATATATATATATATATATATATATATATATATATATATATATATATATATATATATATATATATATATATATATATATATATATATATATATATATATATATATATATATATATATATATATATATATATATATATATATATATATATATATATATATATATATATATATATATATATATATATATATATATATATATATATATATATATATATATATATATATATATATATATATATATATATATATATATATATATATATATATATATATATATATATATATATATATATATATATATATATATATATATATATATATATATATATATATATATATATATATATATATATATATATATATATATATATATATATATATATATATATATATATATATATATATATATATATATATATATATATATATATATATATATATATATATATATATATATATATATATATATATATATATATATATATATATATATATATATATATATATATATATATATATATATATATATATATATATATATATATATATATATATATATATATATATATATATATATATATATATATATATATATATATATATATATATATATATATATATATATATATATATATATATATATATATATATATATATATATATATATATATATATATATATATATATATATATATATATATATATATATATATATATATATATATATATATATATATATATATATATATATATATATATATATATATATATATATATATATATATATATATATATATATATATATATATATATATATATATATATATATATATATATATATATATATATATATATATATATATATATATATATATATATATATATATATATATATATATATATATATATATATATATATATATATATATATATATATATATATATATATATATATATATATATATATATATATATATATATATATATATATATATATATATATATATATATATATATATATATATATATATATATATATATATATATATATATATATATATATATATATATATATATATATATATATATATATATATATATATATATATATATATATATATATATATATATATATATATATATATATATATATATATATATATATATATATATATATATATATATATATATATATATATATATATATATATATATATATATATATATATATATATATATATATATATATATATATATATATATATAATTTGTTTTTATTTAACTTTTGTGTATCTCATAGAGAACATCTCAAACATTCTTAATAATCTTTATACCCATCCTCACTGGGACTCTCCCATAATCCCCCCTCTGGAGGCCATATATTCTGTCATACGTGTTAAGGCCCACTGTATCAAGTCAATGTCCAGAGACGTTCCACAGTGCAATTCCATCCACTGAGGTCTAGTCAACCTATCTAGAGCCCCTTGTATCAGGAATATCAGCTCTTCTTAACTTTGCAGCAATCATGCTGAAATCTGCAGACAAATATCCTAGTTACCACTCATCAACAAAGCTCATTTTGTACCAGTTGGAGACTATTAACCAAGTACCACACATGGACATTGTCTATGATTTACCCAGGCATAATTGACACATCTACGATGCAACCTCTACACCTAAGGCTCATGGACTATAGAACAGGAATAAAGACGAAGACACAAATGCATTTCTCAGTTCTCATTAATGAAGCTCCCTCATGCAGTAGAGGGCCAGGAAGACAAAAGGTCACATATGGCCAAAGCCTAGAAATCAAGAGTCTGCTGAATGATGGTCCTTGGATGGAACTCCTTTATTAAAGTTCATCCACCCATTCCTCAGAGACCATTGTGGAAGAGGAGGAGGAAAGATTGTAAAAGTCAGGGAGGAGATATATGATCATATGGAAACAGAGTCCTACAAGCTCCTGGGAACCTGTTCAAATGTCTATTTTTAAATCTTCTGTGCACTTGTGGTCTGTGAATACTGGGCCATGGTATTGTAGTCATTTTATTCTGCTTTAGTGGGATTAAGAATTTAGGATTATTAATAAAAGTAGGTAAATATTGAAAAAAATCTACTTTTATTAATGATCTATAAAAATTACACGTTTTTTGACATGATATATCTCCACTTTTTCATTGATTCCATCCTTATCTTTTCATCTATGATTTTACTTCATTTTGAGATAGAATGAAACATCTAACTTCCTCTATCCAAAAGAACTATATCTTTTGAGTGTATTTGTAGTTTAATAGTTAAAACTTTTCAAAAAATTATCTTTTCAATCAGTATTGAGGATGAAATTATATTCTAATCATGAGTGAATAGATACTATTTTCATTAAATATAATATATTTCTAATTTTAAAAATATTTATTGTATTTTTAAATAATGTGTATGTGTGTGGGTATGTGTGCATGTGTGTAGTAGCCCAGGAAAGCAGATGTGTCCCAACTAGCAGGAGCTGGATTTATAGGCATTTGCGAGTCACCCCTCTAGCTGCTGGGAGTGAACTCAGATCCTCTGAAAGTGTTTTACCTGTTTTACCCAATGAGCCATCTTTCCAGCCCTATGGAATTTTTTATTCTCTAAAATGCTCCTGATAAATGTGATCATATGAACAGTGTGATTTGCCGTCTTCAGAAATTATTTCTTGATAGGGGTGAAGCGGTGCTCAGTGGTTAATAGTATGTAGCTCTCTAGTACAGAACACAAGTTCCGATCCCAGTACCCATGTTGGGTAGCTCACAAGCCTGTTATTCCAACTTCAGTGCATTTGATACCCTCTCCTGTCCTTCACAAACACTAAACTTGGGCAAAAATCAAAATGCAGGCATACATATATGTATACAATTTTAAGGAAACAGGGAGGTAAAGGAAAAGAAATAACCTGAAAATGAAGAATAGTAGGAAACAGGCCTTAATAAGGGAGATATGGATAAAAATTGTGTTAGTTTAAGGGAGGGGGGAGAAAAGGGTATACAAGGAACCTAGGGGATAAAGAGAAAGAAGGAGCTCAAGAGAGGTAGGACCATAGGATAAGGGTATTAGTAAGAGAGAAAGGGGAAAAATGGGGGAACCTTAATTGGGGAAACCATGATGGGGGTGGGACAATGCGAGAGATAAATAATACCTAGCTAGTTTTGAAAACCAGAGGGAACAATAATATTACTCCTACAACCTACTGAGAAATTATACATACCACCTCAAGAAATGTATGTCTAGGTAAGGTTTATCTGAGAACAATTGATTTTTGCTCAAGATTTATCTACATGACACATAGTAATTAAAAATACCAGAGTGGTGGAACTAACCTTCTTGGGTGTTTAACAGACATACTTTGAGGCCTATAATAATTTGGTCAGAGGGACATAAAGGACACTTTTTGCTCCTTGCCCTCCTAGGTTGACTAGTTCCAGGGGACTATGAACATCTCTCAAAATGTCCAATAATGGCGGTAGGTCACCTGTCCTCTTGTTCAAGGAGGCCGAGGAGACCCCACCAGATGGACTTGAACCAGTATCCAGTCTATAAAGAGGAGGGTCAACACAGAGGAATCATTTCCTCCATGCTTCCAAGCAAAGCCAGCCATGGTCGAGTAGGACCTTTGACTTCACATAGGTAGAACTGGTAATAGGAGCCAGGGGCTCCTCCCAAGCCCATGGGACCCCTGAGGAACAGATCCTCAAGTGACCTTAAGAGTAAAAATAAATCGGTTTATCTGGACCAACTATATGGCCTTAAATACCCAAAAGGAAAGTATAACCAATGATTAAAGGGGCCAATATAATGTCATAAGAATCCGTATGTATAGCTAAAGGCTACATAACAAGCAACAATACCAGATAGGCGATATCTTCTTTTCAGTTGTTGGCCAGAGTGGCCAAAGGGACTCCCAGATAGTAACCCAACATAGAACTGGGAAAATGAACAGCAGACCCCAATGTTATCAAAAGGAATATTGACAACTGATAACCACTAGATGAAGAACAGCTGACCTTCCTAAAACAAAAACCTCTAGATAGGCTGACTAGATTCACCAGAAGGACAAGTAGTTGGGGAATGGCTGGGGGTGCTAAGAACACAGACAGTAGCAGGGACATCAGAGTATAAGGGCTCTAGTTGGGGGAGGGAGGCCATGGGAGGGTGCTATATGGGAAGTGGGTGTAAAAATAAATAAATTAATTAAAAAAAAGCAATAATTCTTCAAAGCACAAAATTTGCTCCTTAATAATTAGTAGATGTGATAAACATTACCATTGACATCTACCTGATGACTTTATATCCATGCTCAGATGCCAAGGAGCTCAGAAAGTAACTGACTGTGACTAGTAATAATCAGATACATAGACATTAAAAACACATGTGCATCTTAGTGTCAATTGTATTAAAAATGATTTTTTTCTGTATGAAACTGTGCATTTAAATAATGAAATGGAGATCTTT
>NW_008344488.1:6547725-6574087 GCF_000622305.1 Nannospalax galili | reverse complement strand
TATAACTGTATTAATTCAACTGTAAACCTAAAAATTTAAAGCCAATTTTGAGAGAGATGCATCTTAGCTCTGGAAATTGTTATTGAATATGTCAATGTTGTTGTAATGAAATGCTTCTTTTAATAAATAAATAAATAAATAGCAAAAGAAATTATTGAAAAATTGAAAAGTTGCCTTCTTCTAGAGGAAAGAAACATACAATGTACACTTTGGATTTAAAGTCAGGCTAGTAAAACTTAAGATGTAAACTAGCAAAATAGGTGCTGGAGAGATGGGTTGGTAGTTTAGAGCACTATCTGCTCTTGCAAAGAACCCCGGTTCAGTACCCAGTACCCAGGGGTGGTTAATACCCGTCTGTAACTCCGGTTCCAGGGGACCTGATGCCCTTTTCTAACTTTTGTGAACCTTGCACAATACAGGTACACTTACATATATGCAGGCAATACATTCACACAGATAAAATAAAAATAATAAAATAAAGGTAGGTGTGTTGGATCACACCTTTAATCCCAGCTCTCAGGAGGTAGAGGCAAGCAGATGGCTGTGAGATCTATGCTGGCCTGGTCTACATAGTGAGTTCCAGGCCACCTGGGGCTGCAATAAAACCACATATCGAAAAGACAAATAATTAACAATAAAAATAATATTTTAAACTAGTAAATTATTTTCTACTATGACAGCCTGTTAGAAATAATAATATTTTAAGTTCTTTAATATTTAGATGTACTTTGTTGAGACCAGAAATCATTGGGAAATATGAGGGAATGACTTTCTGGGAGTGCCTTCTGTTACAAATGAGACTCTCACCTAAACTTGTAAACAAATTTAATTTTATGTTTTGAGATCATTTAAAACCTTCTGTTCATAAGGTATGAAATTTTACTGGGCCTTGAGATCCTTTTTAAAATTAATCCTACAGCTTTAATTCCTTGTGACCCTTCCTTCTTCTGACTCAGAATAATGTATATGTGTGTGTATGTATAAAAAGATCTGTGCTGAAAGCAGCAAATATCTTTGAAAGTAATGACTCATTCCCTTTGTGTTACAAGGCATAGATAGGATTACATTCATAACACTTGTTTGTGGTCCTATGTGCTGTTCTGTGACAGTCAATAGGGTTGAAAGGGAGAATCCTTCCGTGATAAGACAGTTCCTCAATTCCCCATGTACTGCTGGATGCATTGTTTCAATAAATGCAGAACATGTCCTTTGTTCCAGAGGAGAGTTCCAGGAGAAATCATAAAGAACATGTTATCAAACAGATTGGTCTCAGCTCTAACTGCTGCCATGGTGTCAGTCTATCTTGTTTAGAAACTGAAGTTCTGTAATGTGGCAAGACTGCAAAAATAATAAAACAGAAATATTTCATTCATGGGTGGTAGAATCAGGAGGTTTAAAGGTCCAAGTTTATCCTCAACTGTCTAGTGATTTTGAGAACAGGTTGAGCAACATGAGACACCATCTCATTGGAAGAAAACACCGAACAACAACAATGTTAAAGCCAGTAAGAAAAAAAAAATGTCTGGGACAGTCATTGTCTTTAGTTGTATATTCATGGTTAAGCCCATCCAGTTCCAATGGACTATTCAAACATTACAGTCACAGTGATGACTCTAGTTAAATTCTAGGTAAACAAAAGACATGAACCCGAGAAGACTAATTAAAGGAAAAGAGGGATTGGCAAGGGTCAGAGGGAAATGGCAAAGGTGAGTGTGAAAGTAACTACAATATATTCTATACACAAATGAAATTGTCAAAGATCAAATTTAATAAAAATTAAGATAGCAAAAAAGAGAAGTTAAGCCCAAGTGTGAAAGACAGCATACACATATGATATGTCTTGGTTGTCTCATTTTATAATATGTGCTTTTCTTCTCAAGCAACAAGCTGCTCTACAATCTACACTTCTTTATGATGTTCTTCCAAGAGATAAAGCAGTGCATTTAGTTACTGAATATTTCTTAATCTAAATCAATTATTAATGTGTCTATAGAATAAATAGATATTTTGGTATTTTAGATCAACATCATTTTTTATATGTAAGATTAACTATATAGGCCTAGCTGACCTAAAACTCAATATATAAACCAAACTGGCCTTGTACTCACAAAGCTGCCTCTGCCTGGAATTAAAAACCTTCATTCCCACATTCTGACCTCAGTATGCCAATTCTTGAAAAAAATAGAATAAATTAAGATGCACATTTCATTTCATGCTTGGTGTGTGCTCTTGTTCCTCACTGACATAAACAGAGGCTGTGTTTTCCTCTGTTTTGACACTAAGGCATCCCAATTACTACTGGTCTTGACACACATAGATATTTTATTTTATTGGCTCTTGGTAAAAGAAAATGAAAGAAAACATCTTTGTTTTATGCAGAGGAAAAGCTCCCCTCCCTGGCTGTGGCTTCACATAAGTACTCTTGTGGCCACCCGATCTCCCCACTAAGTGTGAGTCATGCTGCTTCATGGTGTGGGTGTAAATCTGAATCCACACTTGAATCTCCCCACCTTCAGTTTAGTATGCAATGTATTTTGCTTTATCGTCCATCTATTATAAACTAATAAAACATTCTTTTTTTCCCCTCTTGTTTTGAAACAGGGTTTCCTGTAGCCCCAGCTGTCCTGGAACTCACTATGTTGACCAGGCTGGCCTTGAACTCACAGAGATCTGCCTGTCTCTGCCTCCCAAGTGCTGGTACTACAGGCATGTGCCACCACGCCCACCTTAAATGTAGAATTTTGACCATGGTTTCCTTTTCTGTGATCTTGATTTATATCGTTTTGCTTTTGACCGTATTTTCTTCCCTCCTCTAGAATAACAAAATTACTTGGCTAATTGCAAGAAAATTACTAGGCAATTACAAAAACTGGATTCTCAATGCAACTATTTTATTGTGTACCATAGGGTAAACAAATGGAAAGTCGAGGAGGTGTTTAAAATGAACAAAATGTTGTATAATTTTATTCATGTAGTTTGTTTTTCATAAGCAAGGTATAACACTACTCATCTGTTTAAATATATCCAAACAATGAGATTTTACGAACTTTTTACCCCTCAAAGCATAATATTAATTCTGGAAAAAGCATATTTTTCTCTTTAACAACTAATTTTTATATAGTTTTCCACAGAAAGATTATCTAATAAACTTTAGATGTTAGTTTGGAACAGTGCAAAAATATTCAGCTAATATATACCTAGCAATTTTACTTTTTTTTCATTATTTAAAGCCAGATCATCTCTGCCAAAGTATTTCTTAACAGCGTATACACAGTGAATAGAAAAGTGACACTCCCAGGAGCGAAAAGTGACACTCCCAGGAGCTCCAGGTGATCTGCTATAGCATATTTTGGTCATTGTTCTTTTCTTTTTTACTTGTTATTATAGAACTTACTTCATTGAGAGGGATTGGTGATGTAGTTCGGTTTATGGACTATCTGCATATTGTGCCTTAAATCCTGGCTTCAATCAACAGTACTCCGTGTACTGGAAGTGACATCACTTCAGTATTCTGTTATCTCAACGTTGGAGAGGTGAAGGCAGGAAAATCAGAAGTTTAAGCTCATCCTCAGTATTACAGCATTTTTGAGGCTAAGCCTAGCTGTATGAAATCATATCTCCAAAACAACAAACATGCAAACACAAAAACTATTGTACTGGGGTACAATTTATATTATAATCTTGAAATGTGTCACTAGTATATTGCTTAGGCCCTTACTACTAGTATTTTACTAATTATGTTGACAATAAAGATTACCTTTAAAGGTATTTTTTGACTCATGCAAACAAATGAAAAATACTACTATCGATTTTTTTTCAAATACTACAGTCTTTGTAAGGAATTACTGAATACATGAATTTACTTTATGACTAAGAAAATACCTATTGAATGGCAAAAGTGAAAAATTTTAAGATGACTATAGACAGAGAGGGTAATTATAATAAAGGGTAACACAAAGTATCAATGTTGAAAAGAATGTATCAGTCTAGAAAATGGGAGCTCAAACTGATAGCACAGAAAGCCAAGGTGTTAAGTCTACAAAGCTCAGGGGTTAGTACCACCTGGTTTAACTGACAGCAAAGTCAAAATATGAAAGAAAGAGAATACAAGTGGCTGATTACAGAAATTCCACCCTCAGTGCCCTTTCTTCACTCTTTTTAAAAAATTATTTATTTAATAACCACATGATTAGAAGAAGCATTTCAATATAGCATTAACATATTCAACAACAATTTCCAGAGCAAAGATGCATCTCTTTCAAAATTGGCTGAAAATTTTTAGTTTCCCAGTTGCATTAATACAGTTATACAATATTGAACTCTATATAAACCCTATAAGACATAAAAGTGAATGAGGTTTTAACCTTTAAAATTGATGTCCATTTAATTTTAAAATATACTGTTTCATACAAAAAATCATTTTTAATGCTACTAATACTTAGATGTTTGCACATGCATCTCTAATCTCTATGAATCTGATTATTACTAGTCACAGTCAGTTACTTTCTGAGATCCTTGGTACCTGAACATGGATATAAAGTCATCAGGTAGATTTTAATGATAATGTTTTTTACCTCTACTAATTACTCTGAAGCAAATTTTTATGCTTCTTCCTCAAATATAACTCTTTTTTTTTAAATTTATTGATTTTGTGTGTGTGTATTTTATACAGAACATCCCAAATAATCTTATTTGTCTATATGCCCATATACCAAATGGCACCCTCCCATAGCCCCTCCCCCTCAATGGAGCCCATATACTCTGTAAGACCTATTATTGCCCGCTGTGTTGTCAGTGCCCCCAGCCATTCCCCAGTGCTTATCCATCACCTGAATCTAGTCAGCCTATATAGAGTTCCTTGTTTAATGGTGATCAGCTCTTCCTCAACTAGCAGCAATCAGTTGTCAATATGCCTAAGATAAGATAGGGATCTGCTGTTCATTTTTCTCAGTTCTATGCTGGGTTCCTGTCTTGGAGTCTCTTGGGCTAACCCTACCTGGCCAGCAACTCAAAGGAAGATATCTCCTGTCTGGCATTGTTTCTTGTTATGTGGCCTTTAGTCTCACACATGGACTGTTAAAGAATTATATAGACCCCTTTAATTTTTGGTTATACTGTCCTTTTGGGTGTTTAAGACCCTACAGTTGGCCCAGATAAACAAATTTTTTTTACTCTTAAGGCAGTTTGAAGATCTGTTCCTTAGGGTTCATATGGGCTTAGGATGAGCCCCTGGTTCTTTTCTATGTGAAGATAAGTCACACGTCCTGCTCAACTGTGGCTGGTTTCACTTGTAAGCATGGAGGAAATGTTTTTCTCTGTGGTGACTCTCAACTTTGCAGACTGGACACTGGTTCAAGTCCATTTGGTGAGGTCTCCCTGGCCTCCTTGATCAAAAAGACAGGGCACCCACAGTTACAGGACATTTTAAGAGAAACTCATAGTCCCCTGGAACTTAGTGGACCTAGGAGGGAAAGGAAAAAATCTTTCCTTTATGTCACTGTGACCAAATTATTATAGGCCTCAAAGTACGGCTGTTAAACACCAAGAAGGTTAGTTCCATCAGTCAGGTACTTTTAATTGCCATGTGTTATGTAAATAAAGCTTAATCAAAGACCAAACATTCTCAGATAAACCTTGCCTAGTTGTGCTAGTTGTATATATAATTTCTCAGTAGGTTGTTCGATTAATACAGTTCCCTCTGGTTTAAAAAAATAGTTAGGAATTATTTATCTCTCACATTGTCTAACCCTTCCACCATTTTTCACATTTACCCCTTAATAATACCCTTCTCCTATGGTCCTCCTCTCCCCTCCCCTTAAAATAACCACATTTTTATTGCTATATCCTTTATTAAGGCATATTTCCTCCTGTTCTTCTCTTTCAGATTATTTCTTTTCCTTTATCTCCCTGTTCCTTTTCATTATACTGGTTCCTGTAGTTATGTCTGGAGACATATTCATTTATAAGGATTTGGTGATAGGATTCACATATGAAGGAGAACATACATCTTATTTATTTTTCTTCCTGAGTCTGTGTTATTTCAGTTAGTATAACAGTTTCTAGTTCAATCTATTTACCTGAAAATTTCATGATTTCATCAGCTTTTACAGCTGAGTAAAATGCCATCGTATAAATTATGAACCACATTTCATTATCCACTCATCAGTTAAGGGACATTTAGGCAACAAACATGGATGTACAAGTATCTCTGCAATAGGATGAGTTCTTTGGGTATGTGCCAAGAGGTGGTATAAGGGGGTCCAATGTTAGGTTCATTTGTATTTTTTTAAGAGTTCTCCACACTGTTTTCTATAGGGATTGAACAAGTTTGCAATCCCACCAGCAGTGGATCAGTGTTCCCTTATCCCCACATCCTCTCCAGCATTTGGTATCATTTGTTCTCTTGATCTTAGCCAGTCTGACTGGGATAAGATGAAATCTTAAAGTGGTTTAATTTGCATTTCTGTAATTACTAATGATGTTGAACACCTTTTAAGATGCTTCTTAGCCATCTTTATTTCTTCTTTTGAGAACTCTTTGTTCTGCTCCTTAGCCCATCTTTTAATGAGGTTACTTACTTTCTTGATTCTTTGTTTTCTGAGTTCATTGTATATTCTGGATGTTAAACCTCTGTCAGATGTGTTGCTCGTGAAGATTTTCTCCCAATCTGTGGGTTTTCTCTTCACTTCCTTGGTTGCTTCTTTTGATGTAGAGAAGCTTTTTAGTTTAACGAGGTCCCATTTGTTGATTCTGGACCTTATTTCCTGAGTAATTGATGTCCAGTTTAGAAAATCCTTTCCTACATCTATATCTTGTAAGTTATTGCCAATGTTTTCTTCCAGCAGTTTCTGGCTTCACATTGACGTATTTGATCCATTTGGAATTGACTTTTGTGCAAGGTGAATGACAGGGATTTAGTTTCATTTTTCTGTAGGTGGAGGTTCAGTTTTGCCAGCACCATTTGCTGAACAATGTTCTTGGGCCCTTTGTCAAATATCAGGTGGCTGAAATTGCATGTGTTCATATTTGGGTCTTCAATTTATTCTGTTGATCTATGGGTCTATTACTGTGCCAGTACCATGTTGTTTTATGACTATAGCTCTGTAATACAGTTTAACACCTGGTGTATTATACCCCCAACATTGCTCTCAGTGCTCAGTGTTGCTTTGGCTATCTGGGGTCTTTTGTGCCTCCATTTGAATCTTAGGAAGTTTTTATTTTCCAATTCTATGAAGAATGTAATGTGAATTTTGATTGAAATTTCATTGAATCTATAAATGGCTTTTGGTAGGATGGTCATTTTCAAAACATTAATTCTTCCAATACATGAGCATGTGAGGTCCTTCCATCTTCTGATGTCTTCCTCACTCTCTGTCTTTGAAGATTTAAAATTTTAATTGTAGAGTTTTTTAATGTCTTTGGTCAGGTTTACTCCAAGATATTTTATTGTATTGCAGCTATTGTGAAAATGAGTGTTTCCATGTACTCTTTCTCTGATTGCTTGCTATTGGTATATAGAAAGGCTACAGACTTTTGTAGATTAATTTTGTAACCTGCCATTTTACCTGAAGTGTTAATTATTTCTCAGTGTTTTCTGGTGGAATTTTTGACATCTCTTAGATAAAATATCATATTGTCTACAAAAGGGATAATTTGATCTCTTCTTTTCCAGTTATTACTCCTTTAATTTCCTTCTCTTGTCATATTTTTCTTGTAAAAGTTTCAAGCACTATGTAAAAAAGTAGTAGAGGTACTGGACAGCCTTGCTTGGTTCCTGACTTTAATGGAATGCTTTCTGTTTTTCTCCATTTAGAATGATGTTGGCTATGGGTTTGTTGTATATGGTTTTAATTATGTTGAGGTATGTTCCCTCCAGTCTAATTCCCTCTAGGACTTTGAACATAAATTCCTGTTGAATTTTGTCAAAGGCCTTCTCTGCATCTATTGAGATGACCATGTGGTTCTTGTATTTGAATGCATTCATATGATTTATGATGTTTATTGACTTATGTGTATTGAACCATTCCTGCATCTCTGGAATAAAGCCAACTTGATCATGGTGGATGATCTTTCTGATGTGTGTCTGTATGCAGTTTGCAAGTATTTTTTTTTGAGAATTTTTGGATCTATGTTCATTAAGGATATGGGTCTATAGTTTTCTTTTTTTGGTTGTATCATTACCTGGCTTTGGTATTAGAGTGGTGCTGGTTTGATAGAAGGAATTTGGAAGTTCTTCCTCCATTTCTACCTTTTTGAATAATTTAAGTAGTATTGGATGTAGATCTTCTTTAAATGTCTGGTAGAATTCTGCACTAAATTCATCTGATCCTGGGCTTTTTTTAGTTCCTTATGTGTTATGGGCCTATTTAAGCTATTGATCTCTTCTTGGTTTAGTTTTGGTGGTTCCCATGCTTTTAGATACTTGTACATTTCTTTTAGGATTCAAATTTAGCAGTGTATAGGTTTTTAAAGTATTCCCTTATAATGTTACTGCATTGTGGTCTGATAGAACACATGGAATTATTTCAATCTTTTTGAATTTGTTGAGGTTTGTTTTGTGTCCCAGTATATGGCCAATATTAGAATCACAATGCCTGCTTTTTTATTAGTACCAATTTGCTTGGAATATTTTTTTCCATCATTTCACCTTATGGTAGTGCCTGTCTTTGAAAGTGAGATGAGTTTCTTGTAGACAAGAAAAGGTGTTTTTTTTTTAACTTTTATTTATTATTTTTATTTTATGTGTGTGCATGTATTGCCTTCACGTAGGTAAGTGCACCCATGTTGTGTAATGCCCGTGGAGGTCAGAAGAGGCTGTCGGATCCCCTGGGACTGGAGTTATGGACAGCTGTTAGCTGCCATGTGAGTGCTGGTATTAAAATCGGGTCTTCTGCAAGAACAACCAGTGTTCTTAACAATTGAGCCATCTCTACAGCCCAGGTTTTGTTTCTTAATCCATACAACTAGTCTATGTCTTTTGACTGTGGAGTACAGTCCACTGATATTTTAAAATTATTAATGAAAGATGTATATTTATTCCTGTCATTTTTATTTCTGTTTGCATGCTTTGTGTAGCTGTGCATTTCAATAGTTATAACTTCATTAAGTTTCTTTCCATAACGCCTTGGGTCCTAGTTTGTTTCTTCATTGCTGTGACAAAATACTCTGACCAATACCAACTTGGGGAGGAAAGGGTTAATTTAGCTTACATCTCCTAGGTCACAGTTCATCCTGGAGCCCAAGGTAGGAATTCAGGGCAGGAAACTGGAGGCAGGAGCTGGAGCACAGGTCATGTAGGAATGCTGCTTACTGGCTTGCTCCCCTGGCCCCTACCCAGCCTGCTTTCTTATACAACCTGCCCATGGGTATCAACCCCCACAGTGGGCTGGGCCCTCCCATATCACTGAACATTCAAGAAGTTGCCACATGGACATGGCCATAGGCCAGTCCAATGAAGTCGATTTCCCAATTGAGGCTCCCTCAACCCAGGTGTGTCAAATTGACACTAAAGCTATCCAGCTCAATTGAGCTCTTGTCAACTTGACACACAAACATATCACTATTAAACCATAACCTTTCCAATTCTTGTCCCTAAGATATGATGATAACATTAATATCACAAGATAAGTCAGTACATCCTTAAAAACCCCACAGTCCTTAAAAATCCAAACATTTAAAAGTCCATAGTCTCTTTTAATAGTCTCTTAACTGTAGGAGGGCTTCTGTAAAATCCAAAACAAGTGCTGTCTTATTTCAAAGGGAAGAAAAGGGCACACCTAAGCAAAACCAAAGTCCAGCAAAGTAGTTCGAGGCTGAGAATCTGGGATTCACTCATGATCTTCTGGGCTCCAAAGGGTACTGGCAGCTCCACTTCTCTGACTCTGTAGTCCACAGCACACACAGCTCGATTCAAAGATCCAGGCCAGCTCCATTCCACACATACTGGTTGTCCCATGGTTCTAGCATCTTCAAGAAGCTGGGATCTCCACTGAAACTGAGGTTACACCTTCACCAATGGCCTCTTCTTGCCTCTTGTGGTTCAAGCCTCAGATTCTCTCCATGACCCCTTCAATCCTGGGTTCTTTGCTGGAACTGAAGCTGCACTTTCACCTATGGCCTTTCTGGCCTCTCAGAGTGCCAAGCCTCAGCTGCTCTCTGTGACCCCTTCACGCTTTCAACACCAGAACTATGCAGGAGATTCTTAAACATTACCAAGTCCGGCTTCTAGCTTGACATGGAGGCTCAGGCCCCTCTGTGTGCTGATCCTGAAGAAATATATCCCAGAAGATTTCACCACAGTGATGCTGGTCTCTTGTTACTTACAGCTGATTTTTCAGCCCCAGGTAACCAGCATCAATTGTCCCAGTAAAGCAAAGGTTTTACTTCAGGTTCTGGTCTCTTCTTAATCAAAGCTGATTCTTCAGCCCCAGCTGACCAGAACCCACAGATTTTCAATTCAGAACACCATAGAAATAGCCCTGATAGTCTCTGCTTCCCTTTGAAGCTTCATAAGCCAGGCCTCCATTGTCTAAAACTCTTTCAGCAGAACTGTTCCAAGCTCCACAGAACAAACTCTGAGCACTCAATGGCTTTTCCAACCCAAAGTTCCAAAAACTTCCAAAATCCTCCCCAAAACAACTGGGTCAGGTCTGTTACAGTAGTACCCACTCTCTGGTACCAATTTCTGTCCTGGTTTGTTTCTTCATTGCTGTGACAAAATACTCTGACCAATATCAACTTGGGGAGGAAAGGGTTTATTTAGCTTACATCTCCTGTGTCACCATTCATCAGGGAGCCCAAGGTAGGAACTCAGGGCAGGAACCTGGAGGCAGGAGTTGGAGCATTGGGGTGGAGGAATCCTGCTTACTTGCTTGCTCTCCTGGCACCTGTTCAGCCTGATTTCTTAATCAATACAGGCTCACTTACCCAGGGGTAGCACAACCCACTGTGGCCTGGGCCCTCCCACATCACTCAATAGTCAAGAAGTTACCCCAGGGACATGGCCAGAGGACAGTCCAATGAAGGAAATTCCCCAATTTAGGGTCCCTCAACCCAGGTGTCTCAAGTTGATACTAAAGCTCTCCAACACACCTTGGGTATAGTCCTTTCTTCAGCTCTTTGCATTGCCTCAAGAACTCTCTCATGGGCTGGTGTTGTGGACAAGAATTCTTTCAGCCTATTTACATCATGGAAGTTTTTTTCTTTCTCCTTTGACTACAATAGACATTTTGGCTGGGTAAAGTAATCTGGTTTGACATTTGTGGTCATTTAGAACTGGGAATACTTTGGTACAGGCTCTTCTAGCTATCATAGTTTGCACTGAAAAATCAGCAGTGATTCTGATGGGTTTTCCTTTATATGTTACTTGTTGTTTTTCTTTTGCAGCTTTCAGTATTCTCTCTTTGATCTATACATTTAGTGTGTTTACTATGATGTGCCATGGAGAGTTTCTTTTCTGGTCCAGTCTATTTGGTGTTCTGTATGCTTCTTGTATTTGTATGAGCATGTCTTTCTTTAATTTTGGGAAATTTTCTTCTACAGTCTTGTTGAAGATTTGGTTCATAGCATTGTTCTGAGATTCTTCCCGTTCCTGTATGCCTATGATTTGTAAGTTTGGTCTTTTACGTTTACACGCAATTTATGCATATTCCATTCTGTGTTTTCTTAAATTTTTCATAATCTTTGATTGAGTGGTCTAATTCATCCACTTTATCTTCTAGTCTTGATATTCTGTTTTCCATTTCATTCATCCTATTTTCTTAGGCTTTGTCCTATCGTTTCTGTTGTTTCTAATTGGCTTACTTAGTATTTCACTTCCTTCTTCATTTCAGCCTCAGTATTCTTCAATATTTCTAATTCTTTTCTGAATTCTCCCAGAAGCCTGTCCCTATCTTCTTTCAGTTCTTTGGTTTCTTTGTTTGTGTGTTCTTTAAATTCACTGAATTCTTTTAACATGTTTGCAGTTGTTTTTCTGATTTTCATGTCCTGTGTTATCTCTAGGGGGTTCTCATTGTACTCCTGTAGAGTATTGTTGGTACTTGGTATGGATATATTATTTTGTTTTATCATGTTATTATTTTTTCTCTGTGGCTTTGACGTGCGGATTTTTTTTTTTTGTAGTTTCGGGTTCTTTGTGAGATTAAAGCCTTCCTTAGTTGAGTGTAAGTCTGCTTCTTTTTGTAAAATTTATCTGCCTTTGTGGTTTACTTGTTCGGCATGAAAAGCTGGTTGGTCTAGGCTTCAGATTCTCTCTTTTGATTTTATATTGGAGTGGCCAAATTGCTTTCTAAATCTTAGTGCTCAGGATTTCCCACAGAGACCCAAGTGAGATGAGGATCAGATGCACTCAGGCTTTCTCCTAAGGTCTGGATCCCTCTGGGAAAGATGCTGGCCTCAGTTATTTGGGAGCAGGGCTGCCCTGGAAACAGGGCCCTGGAAGCTGGTGGCTGTGTCACCCAGTGATGCAAAGAGAGGTGGGAGAGGGAAGAGGCCCTAAGGGCTCCTGGGGACTACAGGGAGGAATTGGGTTGGTCTGGTTGCAAAGGATCAGGAAGCAGTGGGGATTCTGGCCTCAGAGGTCAGTCCAGGGCTCTGAGGTGCCAAGACAAGAAATGGGCCAGTACCTAGGCCAGGAGAGGTGATGGGGTGGGGGAGCTGGGAAATTGAGTGAAGCTGAGGAAGTCAAGGTGTGGTGGGGGCCACCAAACTTACCCAGGAAAGATGCTGACCCCAGGAAGGTGGTGGCTGTGTCCCTTTCTTCACTCTTAGCTGGAGTCATTTTTGTCCCCCCATCTGAAAACAGATTTTTTCTGAGGTATTAAATAAAAACAACAAACAAACAAACAAACAAAAACCATGCAAACAAAAAATAACAACAAAAATAACCTGTCTGAATAGGAGACTGCTAGTGGTGGATTAGAGGAGGGAGACAAAACTGCAGACAGGGTTTTGAGAATGTGTGAGCAGTCAGTGTCCTTCAAACCTGAAGCCTGGAGAGACAAAGGGGCAGCTGATGTCCTGGGCTAATATGGCTATTCATTCCATGAGGCTATGTTTTTGTAGATGTCAGATTTTGTTTTTATTTGTCCAAATCTTTCTAAGATTATAATTGTACAAGTACCACTTAATCAACAAGTAGACTGAGGGTGGGGGGAGTCATCAGTAATAATCAAATAAGTCAAGAAATTCAGGGGGACTTATGAGTTTTAATGGGGGAGTGGAATGGGTGGAAATGATGAAATACATTGTTCCTACATGAAATTCTCCAAAAATTCTATAAAATGGAAACAAGAGAAATGAAAGCTTATAACCCAGAAAGTGAAAAAATATATATAAATATCAAGAAGAAAACATTCTCCTGAAAACTATAAAGTAGATATTGGTGTCTCAGATTGCCGTCCCTTACTTTCCACACAAATATTGATATAGTTAACCAGGCAGAGGAGTGGAAGAATTTACAGCAGGTAAAACTTTATTTGAAAAACTTAGAGAAGAAAGAAAAGACAATTTTACCTACAAACTATATATTCAATATATACATACATGTATAGTTACAAATTTTGAAAACAAATGTATATAATACACATATATAACAAAATGAAACAGGAATAATCAACAATTTCTTCTTAATGATATTATATCATAAATGCTGTTCATTCTTAGAGTTTTTCCTATCGGCCTCATACATACATCTATATACCACTGCTTACTTTTAATTTTGATACATTATTTATTTTATTTATTAATTAATTAAGTTAGCTAGCCAGCTAGCTACTTTTGGTCTTTTTGAGACAAGGTTTCCCTGTCATCCCAGTTGGCCTAGAATTCACATACAGGCCACGTTGGCCTAGATTTCCCAGAGACCAGCCTGCTGCTGACACCATGCCCTAATTAAGTATTTAGGTCAAAATAGGAATGGGCAAACATGACATTTTCCTACAGATGTTTTTGTACTCTCATGATTCATCCCCTTCCCCTTTTGACTTCCCCATACTCTCTCTCCCTTCTCCATGGTTCAATTTTTTCCCATTATTCTTGCTTGTGCTTTCTGCTGCATGTACACCATTGCCATTAAACTCTTTATTTCCTCCTACCTAAGACATCTTCCTCCCTTCTCATGATGTCCTTTCTTTTCTCAATAACCCCCCCACATAAACACATACACAAATTTAATTTTAATTTTATTTTCAACATGTAAGAAGAAATGTAGTATTTATTTTCATAGCTTTGACTTATGCTCTATGTCAGTTCCATCTCATGTATTTTACAGTTTTCAAGGCCTTCAACAGTTGCTCATGTCTGATATCCAAAAGTCTAAAAAATTTTTTTTGAAAATCACAAATAAATATTTTTATTATATTGTCTGAGAGTGAAGATATCTTACTGGCAATATTTAAAACTTGAATTTAGAATAGAATATGCATAATTTCTTTGTCAAATAGAAAATATAAGAAAAAATACTTGGTGACAAGGAAAATTTTGCTGAACATCACTTATGCCCTGACTATCAGTGTGTAAGAAACTCTATTCACATTGATAATTCTTTAGCATCTCAGGTGTGCTGGATAGCTTTAGTGTCAACTTGACACATCTGGGTTGAGGGAGCCTCAATCGGGGAATTGCCTCTATTGGACTGGCCTGTGGCCATGTCTGAAGGGCATCTTCTTGATGAGTGATGTGGGAGGGCCCAGCCCACTGTGGGTGGTGCCACCCCTGGGCAGGTGGGCCTGTGTTGCATAAGAAAGCAGGCTGAGCAGGGGCCAAGGGAGCAAGCCTGTAAGCAGCATTCCTCCATGGCCTGTGCTCCAGCTTCTGCCTCCAGGTTCCTGCCCTGAGTTCCTACCTTAGGCTCCCTGATGAACTGGGACCTGGGAGATGTAAGACAAATAAACCCTTTCCTCCCCAAGTTGGTACTGGTCAGAGTGTTTTGTCACAGCAATGAAGAACAAACTAAGACATCAGGCATGCAGATAAATGATAACAACTGCAAATCACTAAGTGAATTCTACCATACTAAGAATCTGCCCATTCTTTGATCTTATATTTCCCACTCGGACACATGAAAGTAAATGTCAGGTCCTTATCATATGCACAATTTATTTTGTTATAGAATCTCAAATTAACTCATACAGATATCATTGACAGTATAGTGTGTATGTGTTTAGAGGAATGGGTAAATCTAGAAAAAAATTTCATATAGACAACTTACACCTGACTTACAATCATTGTTCCACTAGGAAAGGAAAGTGAAGTTGTGGTTGCTCTATTAATAGGATTCTTTTAAAAGAAAAAAAATGTTGTCAAAGATATATTTTAGAATATAACAAAATATGAAAAATATTTATAAATCCTATTTTAACAGTACCCCTATTCATGGTGGATAAGAATGTAATTCCTACGTTTGGAAAACTATAGATTGGTATTTGTTTGCATAAATGCTTCTATGAAGCAAAAGAATTTTACAGCATCTAAAAAGATTACGCATTAGTATGAAGTTGTATTACAATTTTGTTAAGTCTTTTACTGTGTGCTGGGAAATAAGTACATCTGAAACCAAAGTTTACATTTTATTCTTTAACAAGAAAAATAGTTGGTGTTCCACTTGATGCTATTCATCATCTCTTTATATCAACACAATTGGAAGCCAGAGTATTATAAACTGAGATATTTTTAGTTCAATAAGTGGGATTTTTTTGTGTGTGTGTGTGTGAAACTGTTTCCCAAATACTTAGGCATTTCTGAGATTCACTTAGAAAATTAGGGCTAATTTTCTTTTCCATCAGTCTCAACATTATGTCGCTGAAACATGTCAAGTAGTCACCAAATCACCCTGAGACAGATTCTTATCTGCACAGCAGGGCAACTGGAAAGTAAGACAATTTTATTTTTGGTAGCTTCATGGAGTTTATTTCACCTGAAAGTTCACATAATGATGTCTGAAAGTAAGAAAATAATAATCATTTGCACCAAATTGTCTTGTATTATATGCTATGAAAAGCTAAGTAAAATGATACTTATGATTTTTTTTATTCAAATTGACCTTAGGAATTTCATTGAAGAGCTGTTATTCATTTTTTTCTTTATGGAAAATATAATTTTACAGAAAATAAATATATTAAAAATAATTGGCATAAAATATTATTACAATAATTTAAAATTTGTCATAAATTGTAAGTAAAACAGCTAATAATAGGATCCATAAAATTTCTTCCAGTACAGTTATTTTTAGACAATCTAAGCAAATACAAAGTCTAAAATAATAGGGAAAATACTTGAAGATAACTTGAAATAAATGGAAAGAAACTTAAATAGGATAAGCATATATGTTAGCTTCTAGTTCATTACATATTTCTGCCCACAGAAGGATCACTGCTGTGCTGGGGAGGGGTATGGGGACTGTTAAATCTCTGACAGAAGATACAGCTGTACATTGCTTAGAGAACAGAAAGGCATGGTTCTGAGCAATTACAGCATCTAGATGTGGGAAGGGACACTCCAGATAGGAAACAGAAAGAGAAGCAAGAGTATAAATTGGATTACTGGATCCTCATGAATCACAAATCCAGGAAGAAACATCTAAGAAATATATAAACTATTATGTTAAGCCCATCTACTTAAGGCTGGACTGATTCTAGGAAAATGAAGTACCATTCACTGTAGAATGAAGTAGTTTGAATACTAGTTGCATCCAAGTTAGGCAACCAATTTTAAAATATTTTTTAGACCCAGCATTTGGGAAGCAGATCAAGGAGGATCTCTGTGAGGTCAAGGACAGCCTGCTTTACCTAGTGATTTCCAGGCCAGCTAGGACTACATGGAAACCTTGCCTAAAAAAGACCAAAAAAAGATTATAAATCTCTTTTCAATTTCCATGGAACTTCTAAAACCCTCCCTCACCCACATAAAGAAATGATAAAAATTCATAGTGCTGACAAACATTGAATCACTTCTGGCTTCATAATTAACAAAAATCATGTGCATTTAATATAAATGAAAAAAATTAAAAGAAAGTAAAGTTTCTTGTGATTGTAAGTATAAATATTTTAGGAATATATGAGAAATAACAAAAATCATTTCAATGGGAAATCAGGAATGTTTCAAGTGCTATAAAATGCCATTTTATGGATTAAGGCCAAATAAGATAAAAAAGAAGGCAAAAATAAAGTTGACAATCAGTAAACCAAACGAGATATAAAAATTTAGAAATATAATTTAACAAATTCTCCAGTATGTGAAATTAGAGTAAAAGAATCATAAGCAATGATTTATAATTTCTGCATTGGTTGAAAACGTATAACTCTACAAAGCCAAGACTCTCAGTACATCACCAGAGGAAGAACTTTGGTTTAAATTTCAAATGAAATACTTTGAAGCAAATTAAAGCTGAGATACATTTCAAAATTGCTAGATGATTTTAAAGCAGCTTATAGGGGATAAGATATAGATTCTAATGTCTAATTACAAAGTGAAAAGTGGCCTTTAAGAGGTAGAAAATATTATTCCAAAGTTTTCTTTAAGGTGATATTTGGATTTTATGCTATCTCAAATGCAACTCTAGCAGGCTTCAACTTTGGATAATTTATGTTAAAATATGAAAGCAGTCAGCAGGGGACTGGAGAGATGGCTCAGCAGTAAAGAGTACTGGCTGCTCTTGCAGATGACCTGGGTTCTGTTCCCACTACCTACATGGCAGCTACTATTCATAACTCCAGTTCCATAGGATCTGACACTGTGGGCACTGAACAACAAAAGTGTATGGGGAAAATTATAATGAAGAAGATAGCTCAAAATAGCTGGATCTTAATCATGTCACTTGAAACTTCTCAGTAACAGATTTAATCTGATAAGAATAGGCAAAATTGTAAAACCAAAGACAGTAAGAAAGTTAATATTAAAATAAAATCATGACTTCTCTCACACTAAAACAATAACTATACCAATTAAATCTAAGGAAGCAAACATAAGTGAATGAGTCCATAGAATGAGAGAAAAGTTTCTCTCACAGGAAGTGGAGAACAGTGACAAAAACACTTCGTGGAAAATGCTTCAGGAATTATCTTTAAATATTTGATTGTTATTTTATGGATTTTTGTTTCGTCTTTTTGAGACAGGGTCTCCCTGTAGCCCCAGCTGTCTTGGAACTCACTGTGTAGACCAGGCTGGCCTGCCTGCCTATGCTTCCCAAGTGCTGGGATTAGAGGTGTGCGCCACCACGCCCGGCCCTATTTTATGGATTTTTTATGGATGTTTTTATTTCTAATTTTTAGAACATCCCTCTCCCTTATCTGTATTTATTTTTCCCATAGATTTTCTTAACCCATGTTCAACTATTATCAGAAAATTCTATTTGTCTTGACGAATTTCACAGAAGGTTTAGTATTCACATAACATTTTTTTGGACCTTCTGTAATTTTGAGACAGAGTCTCATATAGCCCAGACTACCCAATATTGCTACATTTGTGACATTTTGTTTTTAGTTACTGTTAAGCTGCTACTCTGCTTGATTTTTTAAGTTAAGCTTCATCAGTCACAGGTAAAGAATAAACTAGAATGTACATGATCTTTGTTAATACCCAGGATTTTAGGCATCCAGTATAGCTCTTAGATGCAACCTAATATTAAGGGGGGACAGCAGTAATTCCATTTTATCACAGGTGCTACAAGTATGTTATATCACTGGATGATTTTTTTTCTTATTTTTGCTACAACAAGGCACACATTTTTACTCTGATTGATCTCTTTTGAGTCAGTTATAAGTAAACAATGAAACTAAACAGGCAGATTCTTTCAGAGTTTGTGAAGGCAGAAGCATTAATCAGAGTGAGCAATCCACACTCCACTTTGTGTTTGAGTGACCATTTATCAAACTAAACAGATTTATGCTGGGCCTGTGACAAATGAACTAATATCTAAGTCCCAGCAAATATCAAGGTTTTATGGTAGTTCACCAAACAATATACACAAATGAGATTGCTGTTTTCCTGCAACTTGAGAGTGTCACAGCTCCCTAATGGAATTCCATCACCAGAAAATATATTGGCAGGTGTACAAATGATAGAACCAGATTTCACTAAGAAACTGAGTGTCAGGTAAAGGATGGGAGCCATTCAGAAAAATCTCTTTGTCTACATGCCTGAATGGACTCAATGAAGCATCGCACCATACTCCGGATGATGGTCAACTTCAGTTCTGAGTATCTTGTTAGCCGGTGTTACAGTGCAGAAGACGTGTTTCAGAAAGGTGTATTGAAAATAAACTATGTTCACCTGCAATATTTTGAAAAATGACAGAGTATTTTGAACTACAAATGTACAGGAGTGGAGGCATTTAATGAGAATGAAAGTATTGTGTCACCAAGTTAAAATCATTAATGGAAAAAAAAACAGTTTTCTCATGTATTTATTCTGTCTGCTAACTGATAACATATTTGAAAACATCAATATTGCTATTTGAATCATATTTGATTCTTTCATGGAGTCTTCAAATTAACAGGATAAGTTGCAAGTTTTCTTTCTATTGCTGCCTGGTAATAGAATATTCTTGTCTTTTTCACATTCTTTTGTGGGATTTGTTATTTTTTCTGAGTATAGACCATGATGAACATAATCATAGTGTCAATATGGCCAGGTGCCAATTTCTCTTTTTCAATTACTTCTAGGTCTTTTTCAGTGTAGTAAAGTAAAAAAAAAAACAATTTTAAGATGAGGAAAAGCCATTCCTACTGCTATAAAAATCCAATTTAAAGTTTTAGTTAAAAGTTTTTTAAAATAATTATTCTAATAGGTTACTCTTTTGCTGAAATCTTGCATCTTAGCAATATAAAAATAGTCACATAATTGCTTGATGTTAGCAAGAACAAATTCAAAATAGGAGTTAAATATTTTGACAATAATGAATGTCAATGAATGATGCTTTTTAATATCGTTCCTTCTTTTAAAAATATTTTCTTGATCTGAAGCACCTTGGTTCTCTCAGACACTGCCACCTCACAGTTCAGCTGGAAGTCATCCAGGATCTTGCTGAGGCAGCTGTGCACTTCCTGCAGTTCCAGTTTGGACTTGGAAAGGGCAGCAAAGCCACTTTTGAGGGTCTCTATGTTGGCCACGAGGTGAGCCATTTCTGCACTCCAGAGCTCATTTTCTTTGATGATTTCCACCACCTTTTGCTCTGAATTGGTCTTCTCTTGGATTAATGTAAAATTCTGTCTAGAGCTCCCCAGTACATACTCCCGAGCCCTCTGTCTCCTCCTCCAAGACTACCATCCTCTCATGAAGTTTATTGTTTTCATATAAAGATGATCATTTTCCCTTTCTCTGGCCTCTTTCTCCAGGATTAAGGCTGCTAAATTGCAGGAGTCTCCTCATTTAATTTTTAACACTCTTCTTGTAGATGCAAGCCATCCCTTAGTAAAATGGTCTTTTCACAACAGCAAGTCTTAACCTCAGCATTCAAATTCTCCTTTGCTTGCATCGGGTTGGTGTGTTTCTTCTTAAGAATTTTTTGGCATCCTGAGCTTCTTTCAGCATCAAGGAGGGGGTCACACTTCCTGGTGGCCAGCCTTTGGTTTTCCTCCTTTCTTTCCTGAAGCTCTTTCTTCAAAGCATCCATATTATCAAGTAGCTTCATCTTCTCCTGCCCAATTATCCTCCGCTCACAGTCTCTTCCTCATACTTCCTTTTAAGATCTCCTATCGGTTTGATACAATTTTCCTTCTCTGCAAGTAAATCTCCATTTTGCATTACCAGGGCTGATTTTTCTTTCAAGAGACAATCACGCTGCTTTTTAAACCTAGTAAAAAGCCACTGCTTCTTGTAGGTTCAAGCCACCTTCTCAGAAGTTAGGTATGTGATCCTCTCATTTAGGTTCCTCTCAAGATGTGTGGTCTCTTCTGAGTGCTTGCTGAGTTTTTCAAGTGATGATTCTATTTTCATTTACAAGTTCCTCTTTCGCGGTCAGAAGCGTCCCCTCAGAAGCAGCCAAGGTCTCTTTTTTGTGCACAAGATGGATACATTCCGAGTCGTAATCTCGCGACAGGTCTTAAGCTCTTCCAGGAGCTTTATGAGGCTTGTATTGGTGTCTGAAGCTGCCTCATGTCCAGTTCAGCCTTCCTCGGTGCTTTGCTGACACCGTCCTGCTGTGTGCGCAAGATCTCTCTTGGGTGCTGAGCAGCTGTTTGACCTGCAGGGTGGCTTGTAGGCTGGTACTCAGCTTCTCCTCGCCTTGCCGCAGTGTGTCCTTCTCAAACTGCAGGTCTCTGTTCTGAAGAAGGCTCTCCTGCTCTGCCGTTAGTCAGGCATGTGTTATTAAGGCTCAAATGCTTCTCTGTTGCTGATTTCTTCTCAGCTGTGAGCTCCTCAACCTCCTGGACCAAGGCTTTCTGGTCCTTGACGTAACAAGAACCTCATGGCTGAGAAACGAGAAATGATGCTGAGAAAGGATGAGATCATGAAGAAGGAGAAGCTGTAAAACAGTTACTTTATCCTCCAGAAAGAGATTAGCCAGCTGCCCTGAACCAAAAGCCACGTATCAGCCAACCTCCTAGAATCCCAAAGTGCAAACCGTACTTTGAGAAAAGACAAGAGCAAGCTTATCTTTAAAATTAGAGAGCTTCAGACTCTCCATTCATTTATGACTGCTCAGACTGCAGGAGATGCCATGCAGATCATGGAGCAAGATGATCAAAAAGGAGTCGAAACACTGGACTCTTTGGAGGACACCGAGGAAACAAACACAAAACTACAGAATTAATTGGGCACACTTAAAGGAAACAACTTGAAAAATGTGGAAGAGCTGAACAAATCAAAAGAACTTCTGACTGTAGAAAATCAAAAAATGGAAGAATTCAAGAAAGAAAGAGAAACCCTATAGCAGGCAGCAGAGCAGAAGTCCCAGCAGCTTCCAGCATTGCAAGAAGAAAACATCACACTTGCCGAGGAGTTGGATGAGAAGCCGGAACTCAGTTGTTCAGATGTTGGATTCTGATAAGGTGAAGCTTGAGCTTAAGGTAAAGAATTTGGAGCTTCAACTCAAAAAAAAAAAAAAAGGAAGAGGCAACTCAGCAGCTCCTCACATAATACTGATACTCAGGCAGAAGAGGATGAAAGAGCCCATGAGAGTCAGATTGATTTCTTCAACTCAGTAACAGTAGACCTTCAAAGGAAGAATCAAGACCTCAAGATGAAGGTGGAGATGATGTCTGTAGCCCCACTCAATGGGCATGGGGATGATCTGCACAGTTATGTGAGTGATGACCAGGAGAAATAGTCCAAGAAGAAGCCCTGCCTCTTCTGTGACATTTGTGCCTGCTTTGATCTCCATGACACAGGACTGTCTCCCTGCTCCCCAGGGGCAGATGTCATAAAACTCTCTGCATTCCACATGCCAGGGCAGCGGGAGAGAGGAGTGGCCATACTGTGAAATCTGTGAGATGTTTGGCAATGGGAACCAACTGTATCAACAACAATGAGACCCGATGAGGCCTCAGGTAAGATCTGGGCTCTCTCGGGCACTAACCTCTAAGTAGCTACCACCAGCATTGTGTGGGCCACTTCAGGAGAACTCATTATGTTTGACCCTGTCAGCAATTCTAAGAAAATAGTTTGATCTTTAATAAATTTCCCTTTCATTTCCCCTTATAAGTTAGAATAATAAATATGTTGTAGGTGAGCTTTCATTTTAAGACATTGTACCAGATGCTGTTTCTTTTTTTTCCCTGGAGAAGAGAAACCTCATGGAATAAGCCTGACCCTTACAAGATCTTATTTAAGAAACTTTAAATTATGCCATTGTTTTTCATGTTTGCACTAAAATATTTCTGGGCTGTATTTGTATACTTAGATTTTCTTGGTTTAGCTTTGACACTAGAATGAATTGCAAAAAGAAATACCACTTTGCATTTTCCTTTGCTCAGTTATTTCTTCTTGAATTTGCAAGCTTTTGGCACACCTGCCACCTGTGGTATCTCCTCAGGCTTGACAGTACTTAGGTGAGGTTGCAAACCATGAAACAGGTCAAGGAAATAAAGCCCCAGATGGCTGTGAGGGGGTGTTTTATAATCTATATGCTGTACCACATACTTTACTGGGGCATTTTCTTTATTGGTTTTACATAATTTCAGCCTCTATATATTGTATGCATATATTTTTTAAGAAATCTATATTTTGGAAAAAAAACTGTATCTTCTTTTCATATTTTTACCTTTATGAAAAAGAAAACACCTAAAAGGATCACCAGGATACGACAGAGCTGAGTGTTGAGGTTGTGCTTTGCTCCCATTTTGTTTCTTAACTCACACTAAGTAGCCAGAAGAGCTCTTTCGGGTTCCTTTTCCCATCTATAAGACAACCCAGTTGTGAATTAAGCCACTAGAACACATGGAAACCAATCTGTCATCCTCCTTTATAAATTGTTTTTACTGTAATTTTAATGAATGTATGATGAAAATTTCACCATTAATAATTTTGAATTTTCTTATCACAAAAAGATAAAACTAAGAACTTCAACCACCAGTAGCTTATCAACTAGTCTATCTTCACTTGACTGTCTTCTAGAATATGTAAAAAGTGAGAGTGTATTTTCCATGCTACATGTATAGCAAGAACTTCCACAACTGTACATATAAGCCTTTGATGTGCTTCCCCCAATTAGCAGCTATGCTTGACAAGTGAACATTAGACAAATCTGTTATTAGTTGGCATTTCTAGTTAATAAAAAAAATAGGAATTGTTTCATACAAAAATATGTAAAGCAGTATTAAAATCTGAGCAAATAAATGTTCTGTATCTACTTTAATAAAAGTTATTTTTGTCAGTGGTAGTAAATGTATATTATTCTCAAGTCAAAAAATATTTTTGTTGAATTGTAATATCAAGCTATTGCACTCTAAGCTCTTTTGAATGAATGACTTATATCATACAATTGACAGTTATTCTATTTTATTTATGCTTACATTTTATGTTCATAAAATATTTAAAAGACATCATGATCAAACTATTTACATATACACTGTTTCTCTACCTTTTATAACATTGTAGGATTTTTATTAGATGAAAATATTTCTCTGTTGTTTTAGCTACATGTTGGATCCTCTTTGCATTTGGTCATATGACTGTTGTCCTAGTTTGCTTCTATGTCACTATGATAAATAACACCACCAAATCAACTTGGAGAGGAAATGGCTCATATCACCTTAAAATTCCAAGGCAGAGTCCATCTTTTAGGGAAGGTAGGCAGGAACTCAAGACTGGAATCTGCAGTCCAGAACTAAAGCAGAAACCACAGAGCAATGCTGCTGACTGACTTGCCTCCCCTCTGGCTTGCTCTGTTACCTTTCTTACATACCCCTGGTTCACGGCTGGCACTGCCCACAGTAGGCTAGGGTGTTTTACTTCAACAAATGATTAAGGGATGGCCTCAGAGAGATGCCCTCAGGCAAACCTGATAGAGGAATTTCCTCAGTTCAAATTCCTCTTCCCAGCTGACACCAGTTTTTACCAGGTTGGCAAAAATGGATCAGCACAGTCGTATGTATATATATATATATATATTTCCTTGTTTAACAGACAAGAAATCATGTTCTATTCTGCCAGGTAAGTTTAATTATCTCCAAGAATACAATTTGTGAGTTTGAAGCTACCAGCTATCATGTTGGTGGACTTTCATCAATTTTTAGAGCTGAAAACATTCAAGAGTAAATGTTCTCCAAAATGTCTTCAAATAAGTCCTTTGATGACCATTTTTGTTTTTAAGACTTTTTTCTTCTTAAATTGATGAAACAAATGTTTTTTTATAAATATCTTTTTGTGTTTTTAAAAAGAAAACTATTTTTTTAATAGAAGATGGGTTTGTGTGTTAAAGGAAAATAATTCTCTAAGTCTGAGAAAACTCACCACAGTAAATGTGTCACGTGCTCTCACACTGACAGTATGTGCTTCATTCCATCAACTTCTGTCAGTATATACCCAAGCATTAGAACTTTCATCAAACCAATGTATGGGTCTATGATATAAAATTTAATACTTATTTATAATTCTCCCACTAAAAATACAATTTATTTGATTCCTTACCATGCCTAAAAGGAATACTTAATTTTTAAAATATTAGTGTATTAAGTATACAGGTAAATGAGATTTGCTATGATGCTGAAATACATGCTTGCAGTATGTCTCAGTCATATTCATCCACTAATTTACCCTCACCTTCTTCATTCCTGACTTAAACCACTGCTCTTCTCTGTTCTTCAACCATTCAAAGTACTCTTTATTCATCTCTCATCAGATTAATATATCTATACATAATATGTGTATAACAAATATGTATATATAGTCAAAATATGAGAAAGGACTTGTGTTTATTATCTTATTCTGGATTATTTTTGTGAATGTGAAGAAAACTTAGTCATGTATACTCATATGACAGCATAATAGTAATATATGTAGATACCAAATACTTCTATCAAGCTAATTAAATTATTCATAATGTCATAAAATTGTGATGAGAATATCTGAAATTTATTTTATCAATTTAGAAATATATAATAATTCAGCATTACTGACCTTGGTTCTATGTTGTCCAATAGAATAAAAATTTCATTACTTCGAAAAGTACATATATTTTTCCTTTTGTTGTTTGTGGTATATGTACCTGTGCCCAAGTATTGGAATATATTAGTTATGGGAGACATGACCAAAGCCCTACATACCCCAGATTGGGAACAGATGACAGATCAAGATAAAGAAACCAACAAACTCCAAATCGGTGAACTAATGTGCTTACGGGACATCCTTACAGAAGTCTGGGTGAGGTGTTACTTAGAGGAGTAAAAATAAATCAGCTGCGTCAGCAAAGTACTCACCCAGCATGGGCCATGAAATATGAAAGCAGAATACCTACAGGGACAGCACAAGTTGTAGGCAGTTTGACAAGTTGGAGAAATTCTTTTGCAGTCACCTCAGTTGTTCTGAGCCTCTTATAGGCAGCTCAGCTTGTCTGAGAGAGTCTCTAAGCAGTTGCTATTGATTATATACTCTTGGTAAGGGGGAAACCTAGTGATTCTTGTGATTTTCAGGGACTTCCTGAAGCTAAAGTTGTTTACTTCCTGAGCTTAAACAGCATCCTAGAGGGATGGGAGTTTTATTTTCCTTTAGAATCTCATGTTTCTTTTTTTTTTTAATTTTATTTATTATTTTTATTTTATGTGTATGCGTGTATTGCCTGCATGTAGGTAAGTGCACCCGTGTTGTGTAATGCCCACGGAGGTCAGAAGAGGCTGTCAGATCCCTTGGGACTGGAGTTATGGACAGTTGTTAGCTACCATGTGGGTGCTGGGATTCGAACCCAGGTCTTCTGCAAGAACAACCAGTG
>NW_008344488.1:6514789-6546540 GCF_000622305.1 Nannospalax galili | reverse complement strand
CATTGCACAACACGGGTGCACTTACCTACATGCAGGTAACACACGTAACACGTAAAACAAAAATAATAAATTTTTAAAAATTAAAAATTAAAAAAAAAAAACAAAACAGTAACCACCACTCTTGGGCAAATCACTAAGTGACTTTTAATTTTATTTATTATTTTTATGTGTACGCATGTATTGCCTACATGTAGATAAGTGCACCTGTGTCATGCAATGCCCATGGAGGTCAGAAGAGGCTATGGGATCCCTCAGGGCTGGAGCTACAGACAGTTGTCAGCTGCCATGTGGGTGCTGGGATTTAAACATGGGTTTTCTGCAAGAGCAACCGGTGTGCTTAACCGCTGAGCCATCTCTCTAGCCCACAGAACATCGGGTTTCTTAATGAGGTCTCAAAGATGGAAGGTTTCTCAGAGGAAATTGGTGCACAGCACTGAGCACATATGGAGGCTAGAAGTTGATGCTGAATGTGTTCCTTGATTATTCTCCACCTTATTCTTTTTCTTTTGAAAAAGTTTTTCTCATTGAACTGGAGCACATAGGTGGCCACGCTGACTGGTCAACAAGCCCTGAGAATACTTCTGTCTCTCCAAAGTGATTCAGAACCTCTGGAATTTAGAATCTCCCTGCAACCTCTCCTTTGATAACCCTGAGCTTTTGGGAGAAGTAGGAGGAGATGTGATATACACGTTAAATTAGGGGCTGAACATTCCAGGCTTTTAGTCTCTGTACCTTGGCCAGTTGAAAATCTTTTAATCACCTCTTCTGCAAAAAGAATCTCCTCTGATAAAGTTTATGGGAAAAATGACCAATTATTAGGGTTAAGTTAAATACTATATCCATTAAACAGAATAATCAAAATAATAGTAAGTTCTTCCCTGTGGTCTATAACCTTGTCTAGCTATGGGTTTTTCATCCTGACAACAGTAGCAGATATGATTTCCGTCTTGCAGAGTGGGCCTTCAATCAACTCAGAAAATGATTTGTTAGGCTCATCATGTTTACGCCACTATTTTATCAGTGAGCATCTCTTTCCGCACTTGAAAACATAGGCTAACAAATCAAAACCCCATTGCTAAGAATGGTTTACCTCTTTTGAGTTGCTGACCAGTGAAATGCAATAGATATCCAAACATCACAGGCTATTGCCATTGCTTTGCTTACCTTCCAGAATTTTATGGTAAAGTAAATCCGTAATGCTGAAGATACATCATACTTGAGTCTCATAGAGAATAGAGACAGAAAACTGGTACTAGAAACTTTATCTGCTGAAAAGCCTTCCAAATGCTGGAAGGTGCCATGCACACTACTAGAGATGAAAAGTAATCATTAGTTTTTCACATCTATGAACTCAGAGAGCTATAATAAATACTAGCCTGGCAAGACATGCACTGTGTACATAGTACATGCCCAAGAATACATGGATTTCGGTGTGTAGCTAAAGAGGGGTGGATTTGGGAAGATGGGGGAGGGATTATGTTCATAATACTTTATATGACTTTTTCAAAAATAGAAAAATATTAGTTTGACTCATGGTTTTGACATTTCAGTCTACTGTTACTTTCTTTAATAATCTTTAGCCATGTGATAAAACAGAAAATTTTCAGATCATACATGGTGAAACAAAGTTGTTTACCTTATGACAAGCAGGAAACAAACAAGAGAAGAAATGGGACAAAAACACACATACCCTTCAAAGACATCCAAATGACCTACTTCTTTCAACATGCTCAAACTTCTAAGAGATATCTAACCTCCCACCAGCATACTTGTCTGGAGACCGAGCCTTAAATCAGAAGAGTTTGGGGGATCATACCAGATATAAGCAATCCATATATAGTGATATAACAAATATAGCAGTTTCAACATAAAATAAATTTTCTTTCCTTACTAAGTGCATGTCTGTATTGTCAACATCACTACACTTTTGTGCTTATTTTTTCAATTCAATAATTCTTTATTGAGCTGCTTGTTGGTTTTTATATAAAGTCTTTGTAGCACAAGCTGGCCTATATATCACTATGTAACTCAGACTAGCTTCAAACTCATAGTGATCTTCCTACCTCAGCTTCCCAGTTGTTAGGGCCATGGTGTCACACAGCTATGTCATTATTTGTACACTCTGAGGGCTGATCTTATTTCTATTATATAACAATTTTGATACCATAAAGTTTTGAAATATCTGTAAATGTGAAAACAAAGTTTCAGAAACATAAGTTTTATCCTAGTACATCAGATAATTAACTGACAATTATCATGAGTTACATTAAAGAGACCATTAAGAGAATTAGTGATGTATTTTTTTTGCCAGTGAAATTTTTAATCAGTATTTTTATATTTTAGATTTAAGTTCTAAAGTTACATAGTATTTTTCAATGAAATGAGACAAAGATGCATAGATAAGTGCCTAGAAGAATTATGTGTACATCTATATTTTCATTTATCAATGGGAAAGAGACAGAGATAGCGAGAGCCAGAGACAGGTTGATAATGAGCAATCAACTCCATGGCAGTGGAAGCTGGCAAGTTGAAATTAAGCAGAGCAGTTGGGTTACCTTTACCTAGAAGCCCAGGGTTGTTCTGTAGTCTACAGTCAGCTAAGAGAATTGTCTCTTCCTTGGTGGAGGCCTGTCTTTTTTTCTGAATGTTTGTGTGTATTGGATGAAGCACACCTCTATTTAAGAGGAGAGATAATCTGCTTTACTCAGTCTATACTGATCTAAAACTGAATCACTTACAAAATGTCATATCATAAACACAACTAGGAAACTTTCCCACTACATTGTGGATTATAATTTTATAATGCTGACACTTAAAGTAATATTCAGTGTGTTTTAATCTCTGTCATAATCTTTAATAGCTGTTGAAAGTATTTTAAAAACAAGACTATTAAAGTAATTATTATGTTAAGGGAGAAAGCCTTCTAGATTTTTAAAAATATACTTATTCAATTTTGTTTATATATGTGCATGCTTATCCACACTTGCAATGGTGTGGGTATGAGTGTATGTTTGTGTGTGTGTGTGTGTGTGTGTGTGTGTGTGTGTGTGTGTGTATGTGTTTATGTAGCTCAAAGAACAACATGTCCACAACATGTCACATGAGTTTCAGGAACTAAACTCAGGTTTAGCAGGCTTGACAGCAAGCACTTTTATCTTTTGAGAAATTTCACAAGCCTGTATCCTAAGTTTTTATTGGTTCCATATTCAGAAGTCCCCAGACTATCCACAAACAGGAAAATTGTGTTTGAAATTCTTATTTGATAGATTTTCCAAACAATGGCATGCTAATAGCACTAAAAATGATGAAAACATCTCATGAGGAAATTCACTTCCAAAGTTTGTAATAAAGTTTTCATTTCCCTTTGACATTTAATAAATGGTATTTTGCATAAAAATTAATCTTTATTTTGTCTAACAAAGACTTTTTGACAGAAATAAAACAAAGGCCAATACTGGGTTACCTTATTTAACTTATATTAACATAGATATTCATAGAGATATAAATCTATTGTAAGTGGTAGAACAGAGGTTGGACAGGCATGAAAATATGAGCTATCAAGTACTAGTCTAAGCTAAAGATGGGAATACTGTTTTTTTTTTTGAGGAGAATTATCACTGAGGCTTCTTATACAGGAAATGATGAGAGATATGTTTGCATGACTATATTGTCTTCCTCTAAATTTCACATTATCTCCTAGTTACAGTTATTTCAACTCTCTGTTGTTATGACGGAGGGAGTTGCTTGCAAAGGGTTTGTACACTGAAAAACCGTATAAGTCACCCATATAAACATTTCAGCATAAAGTGAGTATTCTTAAAATTGCATCATGATGCTTCTGGACTATCATATAACAGTAACGGATGACTCTAAAGGGGATATGTATCAATATACAAAGAAAGACTGCACTGAGTGCTCGATTATTATTTATTTATTGTTTATTTACTCATTTATTTGCAGCGTTGTCAAAACCTCCCAGGCTCTTACACTTCCTAGGCTAGTTCTTTACCACTGAGTTGCACCTATGCATACTCTAGGAAGAGCCATGAAGACGATGAATTTCTTGAGCGTTTCAGGCAGCATCCATTCACTGAGTGACAAGAAGTCCAGTGATGAAAATCACAATGAAGTGGTTGAAGCAAGTAGAGACTTATTATAGGTGATAGGAGATGCCATTATAAAACCAGCTTGTTTATTTTAAAAAGATGATATAGTCCTAAACTAGCAGATGTTTCTTTGTAGTACTTAACTTTAGCAGATGGTTACTATGAGGTAGGCTTGTCAAAGTTTAGTAAGTTATGGTATACTAAGGTGTAGAAATGTTGAAATTTTTCACAGAACAGATTTTCATTAAAAACTACTATGGCAAAAACATGAGAACACACAGCTTAACAAGTGAAGTGTTATAAATGTCTTCCCAGAGCACTAGTCATGTGTATAATTTAAACAGTGAAAAAAAATCATGCCATTTAAATCATTAGTGCTTTTTCTTTATTGGACAACAATGAAGCAGTCAACTAAAGAAAAAATAGACAAAGTAGTCTACATTAAATATAAAAATCTCCATAAGTATAAGGCATAATCATACAGTGAAAATATAATCAATGAAACTGAAAACCATATTTATAAGTCATATGTCATAAAAGGTGTTAATTTGAATTTTGTATTAAGAAATCCTAAAAGTCAGTAACCAAACGCCAAAACCCAATTAAAAATTACCAAAAGATTTAGACAGATGTTTCTCTAAAGAAAATATACAGATAATCAACAAACACATGAAATGAAATGATGCTCACTTGGCATCCCTAATTACTATGAGACTAGCAACGAATACCACAAGAAATACTACATTTCACACATTAGAATATCTAAGATAGAATAAATCAATAAAACTTTAACATGTTAGAATTAGGAGAGAGAGAGTGAAAACTTTGTACAATGATGGTTGTACTATTATATGTGTATTTAAATTACCTGTATTTGTAAATGTCTTGACATTATAAAACAAATTACATATGTTTCGTTCCTCTAAAAGTCTATCTAGACTTAATTTGAGCCTCTGATACATGAAGAATTTATTGAAAAAAATCAGAAGAAATTTTTTGATAGTTTCTCCCTTATGCTTATATATAATATGTTTAGCTGCAGTTTTTTATACTGTCAACAGATGGTCATCTTTAAATGTGGCAATCCTCTGATGCACTTGGAAAAAATCATTATTTGCAGCAACATCGGATAATGGAAGTTCTGCTAAAGATGAATGCAGTACTGTGATGCATCTTACCTCATTTTGAATTTTTTTAGTATTGTCTTTCTTTTATAACTTGGAAAACTAAATTTCTGTTGAAGAGTAAAAGGACAAAGACCATGATTTACCCTATTTGTGTTGTAGTAGCAGAATAACATGTTGTTCATTAATTTTTAAAAGAAATTAATTTTCATTGTTCTGGAGGCCAAGAAGATAAAGAATGAGGCAGTGACATCTGGCAAGGGCATCCGCCCATGTCATCACACAGCAGTTGGCAGACAGGGCCAGTGTCACACTGGAGGATGTTAATTGTACCTGCAAAGGCAGTGCCCTCATGGATAGATCACCCATGTATTGATAATCATCTCTCTATATAGTTAAAGAATGGTCACATTTGTACTTGTGATGAATATCTTTACATAGCTACAGTAAAATTATTTTACATTTATTTTGAAGGAGTCAAACATTCAAGTCACAGTGATGACTTCTCATTTATGCCGTGATGCACTTTGGTTTTCAATGGGATTTTGTTTGTTTTATTTTTCTTATCCTTTGGTTGAATTCACCAACCATCCATGAGTGTTTCTGACTCACGTTAGAATTTCTGGTATCAGACTAATGTTTTATTTTTTTCAATAATATTTTTATGAAAGGACCGTTATTAAATGGCTATGTGAACTATTAAAGAACATCATGTACATATAATAGATTCAATCTAGATAAATTAAATTTATATCTTTATTTGTAAGAATAATGTCCTTAGAAAGGTTATAATTCAGCCAATTTTCTGCAAAGGTAGAATTTCCTCAATAGTTCCCAGACTAGGGCTGACCTGTCACCCATTTCCCTCGCTCCACTCTGATTGAGTTGGCATGGGTGCTGTGTGCAATTCAACCATTACCATAAGTTCATATGTGCAAGCTTCTAGAGGCTTATTAGAGACTAATCACCACCGGCTGAGGGAGAGTAGGCCATACCAATGATACCTAGTTCAGCCAACTAGACTCCAGTAGATAAATTTGCACTAAAGGACATCTGGGTAAAATGTTTGACTGGATAGAACTTAACATGAACAGTGGAATACATGAGGCTCAGTGGGAGGTGGGGGTAAGGGACGAGGATAAAAGAGAGGGTCTAAATTTGATTAAGAACTGTTGTACGAAATGTACAAAAGCTTAATAATTTTTTTTAAAAAATAGAAAAGAATTCCTCAAACAACCTGCAGTGTCTGGACATAACATATATGCAAGAACTCTCCATAGTTTGACCACTGTCAAGACAGTTATAATCGTGTTCTAGTAATAAAGATTTAATAAGTAATCACTTAATGTGAGGTTGAAAATGTACAGTGCATATCAAATATAATTTTATGTTTCATGTCTCTTAAAAATATTTTGGCGAAAATGTTGCATTCATTCTTCAAACGTGCAATAAAATTGTGTTTTGAGGAAGTATTTGGAATTAAATTATGTAAATAATAGTGTGCATATAATAAAAACAGAAATAGAATAATTTTTCTGCAAATGATTTTAGGATTATAGCTAGCCTTGATTTCTGGAACCACAGTTTGTCTTTTCAATCTACTCAGCATGAAATGCTTTCTTAAAAAAATCAATAATCTTTACATGGAATAAATTAACTAGGAAATATACATATTTATCAAAATAAGTCTGAAGAGTTGAAATTAAAAACTCTATTAAATTTATGTCTTATAGAGCAATGTGCTCTGTGGGTTAGAGTAACTATTAGAAATAGTCTTAAAACAACTTAAATGACATTTATCCTTGAATATTTGTCTAGAAATCTAGCATTAGTTAGAGGCTTAATATTAAAGTTTCATTTTAGAACAATCATTTATATCTGTACTCTAGCTTTTATCTATCAAGGCGTCATTGTACTGTTGCAAATCGAATGTACAGTTCCTGTCTAAGGAATCACACAGTGCAGTCTCCTGAGGCAGCTTCAAGCAACCGGGGCTTCATTATCTCACATATTACACTTGCACTGTGACTAGAGCGTGTTCATTTAAACTGAGCTAACAGCTTCCAAACTGAAGGATGTATATTTTCTCTGGAAGAAAAGCAGAACGGCAATACATGTCTCTATTCATACCTGAAGCTGCTTTCATAACCTATGTCCCCTTTTCTCCTATAAGTTTCAGCTGGCAATGCTGATAGCATTTGTAAAAGAGTTCCCACTTCATTTGTGTCTGTATTTACTAACATGCTTTAAATTTTCATATATTCATTTTTCATATATTCACATTAAATTTAGTATCAGAAATCAATGTTAAGTTGCTGGGGTGCCATCAAAGTACAGTAAATTGGATACAGTCTCTTTTTCTCAGGTGATAAAATACTCTTTAATATTTTGAGTAGGTATAATTTTTCACACTCTAAGCAAGGTGCAAACAAATTCATATGTACTTATAGGATTAGTGTTGCATGCTGGGATTTGATTTCAAATCAGAGTTTGTCGATGTTGAGTCACAGATGAGGAAATCAAAATCAAAATCTGCGTCAATGGCATCCAAAGCAATTAATCTGGCATGAGTTGTACCAAGACGAAATGTTCTCAGGGTGATGATTTTCCTTTCCCAAGAGTTCATTATTATACCAGAAATAACAAATAAAGACCATTCACATTAAAAACTTTAAAGTTGTATGGGTAATGGCACTATCTTTTACCTTTCTATCAAATATTTTCAGTTAAATCTTGAGATGCATAGTTTTCTCCATTCATCTTCAGTTAGATTTGATCTCTTGACCAGCAAACAGAATGTAGGCAGAATGCTTGCTTATTGTTTTTGTTTTATGTTTTTGTTTTATTGCCTGATTATACAATGGAGAGAGAATCTATTGTTATGTTTAGGCTGAGGTGCTGGGAAGAGTTACACACACAGGCAGGGATTTGGGGTTTTGATTTCTTCCTGCTCCAAAGCCAGCAGAACTGAGTTCTTATCAGTTTGTCCAGGAATGGAGCAGAGAGAAACTGGGAAGTGGGAGTGTTAAATTTTGTCAGCATTTCAATTAAAAAAAAATAAAAGACATTATTTATTAAACGTACTTAGCCATGCTATATGTATATAGCATGCAGAACCATCTGAAGGATCATGGACACATTCTTCTCCCTGTCCAGGACTCTATCTACAGAATGTTAAATAAGCCTGTCAGAGTACAGGAGGCCCAGCTATACCCATGTTTAAACCATTCTGTCTTCTAATCACTTAAAAATGAAGTCAAGGCAGGAGTGGGTACATTGGTGAAGTAGAGCCTTCGAGGTGGAATTAATTCTATCCAATATTCTCCTACCTCATTATAATCAATATAATGCATTTTACCAAATCTTCAAAAACATGCCCTTTGTTCTGTTACTGCGTAAGACTAAGCTTGGAGTTGGCCATTGAGCAGGTTCTTATGCCCTTACTTTTCACTACCACATCAAAGGAGCATTGTTTCTAATGCCTCACTGACCTTCCCAAATTTCCCTTTTTTCAGTGAAATTCACAGAGTGTTACTTACACAATTCCTTTTATGTTTCCTAGTTTATCTGTTTTCCTAGATTTGTTTTAGCTTTCTCTTATTTAACCTAGCTATCTTCTGTGCATACAATTCTTTTGTAGCATTATCAAAAATGCCTTTTTAGTTTCTATCCCATTCCTCATGTGCCACAAAAGTTAGGAATGTCCTATCTATTCATGCATGATGTTTAGAGGTGATAAATGCACACACACCACACACACACACACACCAATATTAGCAAAAAAAAATGTGCTTATTAAGTTAAGAAAAGCAACGCTTTTTAGAACTTTATTCTATCCTTTTCTACCTTCCTTATTACATATAATTCCTAAAAATAAACATTTTTAAGCCCATGTCCATGTATGTACATTCTTCTAAGAATAGAGGGTGTTGGGGCTGGAGAGGTGGCTCAGCGGTTAAGAACACTGGCTGTTCTTGCATAAGATAAGGGTTTGAATCCCAGTGCCCACATGGCAGCTAACAACTGTCCATAACTCCAGTTTTAGGGGATCCAACAGCCTCCTCTGTCCTCCATGGGCATTGCATAACACGGGTGCACTTACCTACATGCAGGCAATACACGCATACACATAAAATAAAATAGCCGGGTGTGGTGGCACATGCCTTTAATCCTAGCACTTGGGAAGCAGAGCAGGTCGATCTCTGTGAGTTCAAAGCCACCCTGGTCTCCATAGTGAATCCATGCCAGCTGTGACTACAGGGAGACCCTGTCTCACAAAGATCAAAATAAATAAATAAATAAATAAATAAATAAATAAATAGAAAGAACAGAGGGTGTCTAACTAAAATGAAATAATAAACTGCATTGAACTTCTTGTGCTCTTAATGCATATCTGGGTGCAATTATTCACACTTACTTAATAGCAAATGAAAGTCAAGCCTTATCACTTAAAATCTGACTAATCTTCAGAGAAATAAGTTCTGTTGTCACTTAATCTCTATTTTTCAATAATTTCAGAAACATAAACGCTTAGTTACACAAGAGAAGTTTTGTTTCCCTTTATCTTTCATGGTACAGATTTCGATGTTATAATCTAAGTAAGCACTAAAGGCTCATTTAAAATATTCTTAAAAATTTAGTTCACTTTATATCAGAATATAAATTTTCCTTATTCATAAGTGATTTTAGTGCTATGGTCAGCATATGTGCAGGCTAAAATGTTGAACCAAGGGTTTTAATGTCCTCTGCACTTGGAACACGGCATAAACATGCCCCACACCTGCTAAAAGGGACCCTGGCTCCTGTACTGACACCGATTCAGATAAATACACTGCTCCCAACTGCTCTGCCTCACAAGCCATCCAGGCAATTTTAAAATCAATTTGGTATTTGACAGAGAGCCATTGCAGTTCCCAGAGGAAAGCAGTGACATGCTGAGGCCACTTAGTATGAATAAAATTTTGACAGCAGTATTTTGCTGAAGTTGGAACTTCAGTGCCATTTTTTTTCCCCTAAAATACCATTTAAGAAGGAGCAGGAAGCTGCCTATAACCTAGAGGTTAAAGCAGCAAAATCTATTGTCTTAACCTCAGCAGGAGAGCAGGTGGTAGTTGGTTTCATTTTTTAAAAAAGGGAATGATGATATTAAATTCTTGTCAGATAACTGAAATTATGATACAAAGGTAAAGGCTGATTCCAAATGTTCTGTAGATGGCTTGGCATGAGTCTTATGACTGTCACTATTAAATTGAGCAGAGACAAGAAGCTTCAGGAAATACCTTAAACTACAAAGGAATTGTAATACCACCATTTTGGAATCATAAAATAAATCAAATTTATTTTATTCTGCATATTTTTAGAATCCATACATTTTTTTGGTACTTAAGTCACCAGCTATGTATTCCATAGGTAATGTTATTAGTGATATCAATAATACTTCAGAATGCTGGTAATTAAACTTATCTATTATCAGTTTGTTCTTTAGTAACTCTAGTGTATGACATGATATTTTAAAGTACATGCTTTTGTGTATATGTGTATGTGCTTAATGTCCTTTATTTTTATCTAAATTATTCAAAATACTTCAGGATATTATTGTCTTCTTTGAATAGTTTCCGAATTTAAACATAAATTTTAAGTATTTCATTAAGCCAATCAAATGTAATGAGGAGTTGAACAGAGGAAGACAAGTCTGTGTATGTAACTACAAACAAATAACTTTTATCTTACAATTCCCAAGCAATAAAAAACCTCACATAATGGATTAAGTTTAGCTAATGTAAATAGTCACTGCATGAATTATTTATTTCTTCACATTTTTTGTTGCAAGAAAGAGAGTGTAAATTTGTTGAAAACTTTCAGGAAACAATGTTGGAACACTGTTTTGATTATCACAGTTTTCAGTAGGTTTCAAAGTTAAGATGGGTAAGTCCTTCAACTTTATTTTCTTTTTCAGTACTGTTTTGAGTGTAAGAGTCCCCTGAATTTCTGTATATAATTTGAGAATTGACCTTTTCAATGTATAAGTACTCCACTGGAATTTGATATTAATTACATAGAGTTTTAAGTCACTGTCTTCTTAATATTAACACTTCTAATCCTTAAACAGGCAATGCCTATCCACTTACCTAAGTGGATTTTAATGATTCAACATTGCTTAAAATTTTTCAGTGTTTAGAAAATAGAATTGGGAGTGGAGGGATGGTTCAGGCCTTAGGAGCACTGGCTGCTTTTGCAGAGGATCTTGGTTCGATTCCCAGCAGGCACATGTTAGCGAACACTAAGAATAACTCCAGTCCCAGGGGATACAATGCCCTCTTCTGACCTTCGCTGACATTGCACAAGACTTATACACATGCAGACAATACACTCATATGCATAAAATAAAAATAATAAAATATTTTAGTAAAAAGAAAATAGAACTGCTTTTTAAATTTATTTTACAAATAATGATTAATGATGCTTCTAACTCTCTGTTTCTGAATTACTTTGAAATATTCTGTATATGGAATCATGTCAAATATAAATACCAACCCACATAGTCATAAAAGCAAGCACACAATGTTTTGAGTATAATGATTTCTCTCCTTCCCAAAGAAGAAGCCTCAGTGTCCTGCAACTAATTTATGTGGAGCTTTCTCTTCCTGTCACTCAGACTGGAACATTGACCTAAGACAGGTTAGAACCCCTTATGATCTCCCAAGTATTAGATGGTTGTTTTCTTCAAAATTCCATGTTCATGAATTTACTTTAAATCTTTAATTATCTTCTGTAATTTTGTCAGTGTTGACTCTTGCGAATCGTGCTTAAGTTTGGGCTGTTTCTGTGGCTGTTCTAGTTCTTACAGCCACCTGTCCTGGTATTATTACTGACATTACATGTTTTGTTCATGGTCATAAAATCAGCTAAATTTAGATGATTCTAAGCACAGAAAACTAAAAAGAGATACAAAACAGAGAACTATGAATAAGGAAATATAGACTTTACATAAATTTTCAGGTCTGTCTAAGAATTTTCTATATATGTCCCCAGTCACATATCAATCTGGTGTACACAGTAAAAATTGATTTATAATAAATTTATAATAAATCTTCTTTTTGAAACTAAGAAGTGAAATCTCTCCAGTTGGATTCTAAAATCTCCAGTCAATTTTTTTGCCATTCTGTTAGGTTCTTAAAGCTCACAATAATGTCAGAGTAGTGATGGAGCAGTTTTGTACCAGGATCCTAATTTGCTCCAAAGCATTGTTTATGGAGAGTCCAGCACAATTCAGCTGTTAGACTCTTACATTCTACTTCTGAAAACTTTAACAAAGTTTGTTTTAAAAAATGTATGTTAACCTAAAGTGTTTCTGTTATTCAATATGAACTCATTCTACTAGTCTACAGTAGAAAACAAAGTGGAAACTGTATTTTATCAAATGACTCAGGCAAAAGAAATGGAATTAAGGATGCCATGTCAAACTTTACACTTAAATTCCCTTCAGAATATGGAGAATTACCACTGGAAATTTGCTGAATTATTCATGCTGTTCTCATGCTACTTATTTGTTATTGCAGTTTTTATTCATCATAACACATTATTTTAGAGATGTTACTATTTCTACACACAGGGCCTCATAGATGTATTCTACTTCATTTTTAGCATTCTTGTCTTTAATTATGCTTGCAATACCAAGTGAAAATATTTTTCTTCGTCTTACAGAATGAATCAAGAATGTTGTCTTTCATATGTTTGTGCTAGTGATTTATTAGAGGAAAGGAAACAATAATTTAATGATATTTCACTTAAATTTTTCATTCTGGATGCTCTTAATCATAACTCAGAATTGAGGAAAAAGTGATGTGTTGAGTTGTGATAAAACTATCTGTGTCTTAATTCTTATTTTTAGAATTATATGCATAATTATCTTCTAAACATTAGGAGCAACAATATATATATAAACAGTGTAATTTATTCCAAGACCCCAATATGCAGAAACGTTCTAGAGTTCTAGTAAACACTAAATAGACTATGTCATAAAATATTAACTGTCACTTATATTTGACCAAATTTTGTGTATTATGTGTAATTTTTTTGCTGACTTAACAACTAAGTATCAAGTGGCCAGGTACATTAATAATTGTCTTTAATCTGGCATGAGAATACAATAAATTGAAACATGAGGCAATTGCAATAATATGATGAATATGAATAATTTCATTGTCCTGGGGAATAGTTGTCACAAATCTGATCTATTTCATTGCAGAAGTGAAACCAAATAGGCTATTAATTGCCCTTCTATTAAAGAATTTAACAATTTATGCTATGGTTAATTTTCTTATCTCAGGAGAGTTTTGCAGATTTCATTTTTCTGTTTGGCTCATTATTACGCTTATTTCTTCCTGTAGATAAAGCAGGAATGTAACATCTGTCAGATATACACAAGTTTTAGTTTTACGCTTACATTTATTTTTTGTGTTTGAGTGCTATGCCTGAATGTTTATAAGTTTACCCATGTCATGTAGTGCTTGTGGAAAACCGAAGAGCATGTCAGATTCTCTGGAACTGGAGATACAGACAATTGTTAACCACCGTGTAGGTTCTAGGATTTGAACGTGGATCTTCAGCAAGTGCAGCCAGTGCTCTTGACTGCTGAGCTACCTCTCCAGCAACTATACTGGTATTCTTTAAATAGTTTTTGGTTTAAAATATTAGGGTATGAATGTTTTGTCTGCATGTAGGTAAGTGTAGCTCATATGTGCAATGCTGTGGAGGCCAGAAGAGGGTGTCAGATCCCTCAGAACTGGAACTAGAGTTAAACATGGGTTGTTACCCACCAGTTGAATGCTGGAATCTAACCCGTGTCCCCAGCAAGACCAGCAAGTTCTCTTAATCACTGAGCAACCCAATAAGCCCTAAAGTAGTATTCTTGACATCATCCAACACTGTCTATAATCATAAAATTTTTTACCTGAACCAAATACATACAAAGAAATTTATTGCATTCCTTTGTATATTTATCATTTTGGTGACAAATTCATAGAGATTAAACAAGACAAAAGAAAGATATAATTGATTTGAAATCACATATCAAATAAAATTTTGGCTAGATTAAAGACAATTAAACAAACATATAACTTAAACTCATTGTTTGAACAACTAGAGTTAAAGAAAAAGCCAGAAGAGGGAGACTTAAAGACCCAAGAACTAAACTTCAACTTGTGAGAAACTCCTGGCTTAGACAAATCTAGTCATATTATTTAGAAGACCTACTTCTGTAGTTACATTGTCCTTGAAAGACTTTTGTTGTTTTAGTTGTGTTTTCATGTTCTCTCTCATTCACGAGTCATCACTGCATGACTTTTCTTGATCTATAGCTAAAACACAGCACTTAGCCTAGTGTCTTGAGTCCCCTATATCCTTAAAAACTGAACTTTCTCTATTCACACTGTTCCCCTTCTAGCCTTGGTCCCAGAGGGAGTCCTGCTCATCTACCTCAGATCTTTGGAGTACCAGCTTAACACAGACTAGCAATATCTTCTAGCATACTTTGTTAGACCTTCCACAGGATGTCCCCAACCACACCTTGCCCCTGGCCTCTTAATCTGCATGCCACAGATCTGCCTATTGTGCAGTAACTCAGATCCCACCCACTGTGTCTTGATTTTCCTGAAGCAAGAGCAGCTTCATTCTCTTCCTGAACTCTGTCTGTCCCCTTCTACTCTTGGTCCAGGCCGGCTCATGTTCTTTCTACCTCAGATCTCTGGACTACTCTCTTAGTCCAGACCTGCACAGTGTCCTGTTCCCATGCACCCAAGCTAGCTCAATTCTCCAGCTTCACTTTTCAGACCCTCCAAAGACTGTCTCAATCCCTTTCTTGCCCTTGACCCCTCTTGATCTGCCTATCACAGACCTGCTACTACCCAGACCAGTCTAAACCCTGCCAGAACCTGAAGCGCACACTATTTTTCATACATGAGCCAAAGGCAATCAGGTTTCATTCACAATATAAATAAAACTAAATTTCAACTAAACAAAGGCAAATAGAATTTCCTATCAGACAGAAATTTAACAAAAGCTATCCATATGCATAAATCGCAATGCAAAAGCACAAATAATGTGAAAAAAATTAAAGAATATTTCCCAAATAAAAGCCACTGGTCCTATAGCAATGAAAATCACCCTGAGGAAGCCCATGACACAGAATTTAAGAGAACATTCATAACCATAATCAAAGAAACAAAGGAACATTCAGCCAACACAAAGAACTCAAAGAGAATGGGCATAAACATGATGGAAGCTTAACTGTAAATACACAACTGAATGAAATAAAAAACAATTTGTGTCTCAAAAGGTGAACTCACAAAAGTAAAAAATACTGAAGAAAACCCAATCTGAAATGCAGACAGAATTGAAAAACTCAGTACATCAGTTTGAAACATGAGAAAGTCTCCCAAACAGAAAGACTGAAATGGAAAACCGAATATCAAGACTGAAGGACAAAGTTGAAGAACTGGACTCCTCAGGCAAAGACCACAAAAATGTTAAAAACACAGGAAAGGAATATCCAGAAAATGTGGGACACTATGAAAAGGTCAAATCTATGTATCATAGGTGTACAGGAAGGGGAAAGAAGAATTTCAGGTCAGCGGCTTTGAGCAAATATTTAACAAGATGATAGAAAAAAAAGTCCTAAATTAAGGAAAGACATACCTGTACAGAATTAAAAAAAACAGACATAGAACACCAATTAGATAGGACAAGAACAGAAACTCCTCATGGCATACCATAGTAAAAATATTGAATGTACAGAAAATTAAAAGGGTACTGAAAACTGCAAGAGAAAAACAGCAAGTTACATATAAAGGAAAACCTACCAGAATTACAGTTGACTTCTCAATGCAAACTATGAAAACCAGAAAATCTTGGACCAAAGTATTCCCAGTTCTAAGTAATCTTGGATGCCAACTCAGAATACTTTACTCAGCAAAACTATTTATAATAGTCAAAATGGAACAGAAAATTTCTATGACATGAATAGGCTGAAAGAATTTATGTCCACCAAACCAGTAACTACAGAGAATGCTCAAAGCTATACAAAGGACAAAAGATAGGACTAATTATACCAAAAAGGCTACAGAAAAACAAAACAAAGACAAAAAAAACAGAAACAAAAAAAGGAAGGTATAATTAGGGAAACTCAAAATAGCACCAAGAACACAAATTAAAATGACAGTAACCAATACTCATATTTCAATAATAATGTCAGTGGGCTCAATTTCCCAGTCAAAAGACACAGGCTAGAGGAATGGATTAAGAAATAAAATCGAACTTTTGGTTGTTTTCAAGAAACTCATCTCACCTTCAAGGATAGGCACTGTCTTAAGGTGAAAGAATGAGAAAAAAAAATTTCAAGAAGATGGCACTTAGAAGTAAGCAGGTGTTGTACTCTATTGTTTGACAAAATATACTTCAAATTAAAACTAATCAGAAGAGATAAAGAGAGTCACTTCATTCTAATCAAATAAACAATTGACCAAGAAGGTATTACTAACGAACACATATGCATCAAACTCTGGTGCTCCCAATTTCATATAAACAGCACTAAAAGAATATAAAACACAGATTAACCCCCAACTCAGTACTAGTAGGTTATTTTGATAGTTCACTATCTACAAAGGTCAACTGGACAAAGAATAAACAGAATTACGTCTGAATTAAATGAAACCTTATTGTCACGAGTGGAATTATTAAAGTTTAGTTCAGCATCACCTCGTTATGTGAGGGAGGATAAATATTTCTAGAGCCAATGTCTTTCAATGCATTTATTTGGGGAATCATAAACAAATTTCACACGTAACACAACGACAGATAAGAGTACCAGTCCTAGGGCCAATGCCCGAGTGATGTCATCTCAGTTGGATGTGGTGACAGTAGTCTCGCCTCAGCTTGGTTGTCTGGTTTCAATGTTCACGGAGGTGAAGTTCCTCTTGCTCTCATGGTCCAGAGACGGGATCAGTCAGAAGATGGGGCCACACAGCTGACGGGAGTTCAGCTCATATGTGCACCCCCGAACTGATCTTCCTCTGGGTTTTTATAGTCCTTATGCGTGACTTGGCGAACATATGTTTATCAGTTGCTTACGTCATTTGGCTAATCACAAAGTTATACTCAGGTTGCTAGTTTACATTCTAGGGTTACTAAGTGATGCTCTTATCTTTAATGTACACACTTTGGATTTGTTTACATATTTTTGCTAGAGTTATTTTTTGATTCTTAGTTTCTTAATTCTATGAATTCTTAAATTCTTAATTCTCTATTCTAATACATTCAGTACACTTATACAAAATGAACATCTAAGAATATTCAATCCAGGCACTAAAGAATACACTTTCTATTCAGACGACCTGCCAGCTCCTCTAAAATTGCCTGCATACTGGGACAGAAAACAAACTTCAACAAGTATGGAAAAATTGACATAAGTCCATTTATTCTATCAGAACACAACACAATAAAGCTTACAATCAACAGTAAAAGAAGGTCTAGTCAACACATGAACTAATGGAGATTAAACAACACACTCCTGAATAATGAATTGGTCAAAGAAGATTAAAAAGAAATAAAATATTACTGGAACTAAGTGAAAATGATAATACGCCACAACAAAATCTCTGGGGCACTTTAAAAGCAGTCGCAACAGATGCTTATATATCTTAGTGTCTACATTTTAAAAAGTCGGAAAGAGCACCTATAAATGACTTAACAGTGTAAGTCAAAAATCAGTTTTCTCTAAGGATATGATACTGGCTTACTTGACCAAACTCCAGAGGATGGATGCACACTTAGTAGCATTTTAGGAAAACAAATTAGATTTGACAGCCCTTAAAAATATAAAGAAAGAAGGGGAATAGAAATGTCAAGGTGAATCTGAGAGATGGGGAGGAGTCTGAATATGAAAAATACATTAAATGAAATTCTCAAAGTATCAGTAAAAATTGTAAAAAGCTAAGTAAAAAGAATGAAGGGGTAGGACAAAACTATATTATGTATTTTCACAAAGAAAATAAAATTATTAAATTGTTATTATTATTAAATGTCCAGTAAATGGGTATGGTGCTGGAGAGATGTTTCCGAGGTTAAGAGTGCTGGCTGCTCTTGGAGAGGACTTGCGGTGGATGCCCAGCACCCTCATGGAAGCTAACAAGCATGAGTAAATCCAGTTACAGGGGAACTGACACCCTCTTCTGACCTCTAAAGGCATTGTATGCATGGATGCACTTATATACCTGCTTTGAACTTTGGGGTGGAGGGCATGGACAAATAAGACCCTGAAACTTTGAAGAGACTTTCAGTGCCTTCTAGCAAATTGCATTCTAAGGTTTCAGCTCTCTTTCTGTGGCACTCATCTGTTTCCTCACGTTTGTTCAGTTTAGAAATGCTTATTTCTGTTCAACCTCACCGACTAGGGCAGAAAGCAAAAACTGCCTCTATGTATTTCTCTGGGATTGTGTTTTCAAAACCTGTAACATCCAAGACTACTTTTCATTACTTATCCAGTGACCTTATGAGTGCAGTTTGCCATTTCTCTATTAGAAAGGTGATCCTTGACAACTGGATGCAATCCTTGCCAGTCTAATTATTATAGCAATGAGCGTGGAGAACACTACTTTTGCACTTTTTTCTATTTCTCTTCAAGTAACTCTGGTTTTTTGAATTTGAATATTGTTATATGAGGAGTTTTGTTGAATCAGGACAGAAAAGTGGGAAATTTGGGGGACATGAGAAGAAAGTAGAGCCTTTCCCCCAGGAATCTTTCTGGAAATACTTGCCAGCAAAGAATCAAGATATCCCACACAGTTAATAACCACTTAAGCACTTTCTGATTTCCCAACTGTGAATATACATTTTTCTAGAAATTACACCAAAAACCTCCACTTACAGGATGCAACCTTATTGGATCTCAATTTTATTTTATCAGATTGTAATTCCATCAAAATCATTTCTAGAGTTGGCTTATAATCCCACTCATCAAAAGTGAGAGGAAACATAATATTTTTATTTGCCTTTAGAGATGGAATTGGAGATTCAATGAAATGGTGTATATGAAAAGGGATAACTCTCCTTTGATGAGTTCATACCTGTTTTAGTTTCCTTTTTTGTTTCTGTGATAGACTATGACCAAGAGCAACTTGGAGAGGAAACGTTTTATTTTAGTTTACAGCTTTCAGTCCATCATGGAGGGAAGTGAGGGCAGGAACTCAAGGCAGGAAACTGGAGGCATAAACTGAATTAGAACCTATGGAGGAATGCTGCTTACTGGATTGCCTCTCTGGCCTGTACTCAGCCTGATTTGCTTTGTTTTATAAATATTATTGAGCCTTTGTACATTTCCTAAAACAGCCCAATTAAGTTTAGAGCCCCTTCTTCATCTATGTCTCCCAGCCCCATGCCCTGCCGAAAATTATGTATTCCACTATGCAAGTTAAGTCCTATCCGGTCAATCATTTGTAGCCAGATATCCTTCAGTGCAAAGCCATCTACTGGAGACTATTAAGTCTATCTAGAGATCTTTGGTATGGCCTACTCTCCCTCACTCCATAGTGATCAGTCTCCAATAGTTCAAAGACTAGGACTGACCCACCACCCACCCATTCCCCTTGTTCCCCTCTGGGTCCTTGTCTGATGAGTTGATATGGGTCCTGTGCTTGATGCCACCATTGTCATAAATTCATTTGTGCAAGCTTTCAGTGGCCTGAAAGTCTCTGCTTCCCTATGTTCATGGACTAGCCCTGGCTCTTACAATCTCTCCATCCCCTCTTCCACAATGGTCCCTGAGCCTAGGGTGGTAGAGCTTTGATATAGGAGTCCTATCCAGGGACCCACACTTCACACTCTCTTATTCTTTTGAAGTTTTTCAGTTATGTGACTTTGCTTTCTTATACAACATGGAACTGCCTGCCCATGGATGGCACCACCCACAGTGGAATGGCCCCTCCAATATCAGACAGCAACAAAAAAACATGCTTCACAGGCATATGCATAGGTCATTTTGATAGAGGGAATTCCCCAACTGAGGTTCTCTCTCTCCCCATGTGTGTCAAATTGCCTAACAAATGTATCTAGCATAATATTCAAGGTAGGAATGTCTTACTTTCTGACATTCCCTTTGGAATATGAACGAGACCTTGGTCATATATTATCTTTCTGAGGACCATTTTCCTTCCTAATATTCATGCTTCATCCTATATTTAAATATCTTTAAAATAATTTCCCATTTTTCATAGTTATAATGATTATTCCTGAAATTCTTTTCTGTGTTTTACACGAGTCAAGGTCCTTAAAAGATTACAGGAACTCCTCGGATGGCAGAGGGGAACAGTATGGAGTTGTCTCTGTTCTCCATCACTGAGACTGTGATCAATTTCCCTCAGTTTTAGCTATTCAGAGTCACGAGATCTTCCAAATTATGTACACTACTCTTTAGTGCTGTCTTTACAAAAAAAAGTAGCAGTTGGAATATGTTACATGCATATGTTCAGGTTTTTTTGGCCATTATTTCTCTTTCAATATGTTCAAAGTTGTATGATTTAAGAATGGCATTTGGTAACATAAATTTATTAATAGAGAAACAGAATTATAAACAAGAACATGAATGAGTTAAAAGGGTTTCCAACAAGTTAGTAAGCACACATTAAAGCTATGCAACATTTGATTACATTAAAATGAAATTTGCATGTCTACATAGTAATAAAAATCAAAGAAGAGGCCAAGAATTTTTGAAGGAGTAGGGGACACATGGGAGGAGTTGGAAGAGGCTGGTGAGGTTGGAAAGGATAGGAAAACAATACACATGTAAGAAGTTATTTTATTAAAATACTTTATTTCATATTTTTAATTTTATATGTATTAGTGAATTGCCTGCATGTGTAAGTGCACCTATGTCTTGCAATGCTCAAAAAAGTCAGAAGAGAGCCTTGGATCACCTGAGACTGGACTTATGGATGGTTGTTAGCTGCCATGTGGGTGCTGGGAACCAAACTGTGTCCTCTTCAGGAGCAGTCAATGCTCTAATATACTGAGAAATGAAAATTTTAATACAGTGACAAAAGATCACTTATAGGAACTGCACACATGGTGGGGTATATAGAAACCTTACCAATGAATGCACTGGATATTCAGATCAATAAAACATATAGCAGGGGAAGGTGTTTTGTCACAATATCATGTTCTATAATTTAAGAAAAAGGTCATTTTTATGATGCCACATACCTAATGGGTCTACTATGTTTTAACTAAATATCATTGATAATCTATTTTTTCAGTTTTCATCACTTCTCATTCTTGTTTTAAAATGTATTATTATTGATAATACATCAATAATGGTGTATTACTACATGCCTTTTGGTTCTAATCAAAACAAAATTTCACAAAGTTTATGCTTCTCCTCCCCCAGCATTGTAGCTCAGTTGGTAGAGTGCTCCTCTCACATTCATAAATACCAGTGTTACTGGTTACCAGAGCAAACCAATCGTGGTGGTTCATGCCAATAATCTCAGAAATTAAGACAGAGATAGGAAACTCAGAAGATCAAGGTCATTTCTGACTACATAGTGAGTGCAAGGTCATTTGTGATGCATGAGACCCAGCCTTAAAACAATGTGTGCACACACACACACACAACACATATGCACACACACACCAAATATCTGCATGAGTTAATATATGTATAATATATAATGTATATATAATGTTTTGGCACATAAATATATGAAATATATTTTTAAAGATTATGAACTGGACCAATACCTGAGACAAATGACACAAACAGACTAGATGTGTCCAATCATTTCCATGATTAGAGCTTTGAGAATGTTTCAAAGGAAAGGACTTCAAAAGGGAAAGTAGGGTGAGTCGTCTAGACTCCCTGATTTGTGCAGATAGATCTACAAATTTAAAGAAAATTAATAGTTTGCAAAGATATTAAGAGCTTTGTGTGATATAGAGTGTTCATCTCAATAAGTTCAGGAAAATATTGACCACATAAGTTTTATAACCCATGGATAAGAATCACTAAAAAATTTAGAACAGTATGCTTTGTCTCTCATAAGATTGTAAATAAAAACTATCCCCATTAGTCACACTGGAAAACGTCAAGCTTTCATGAGCCATTGTGTGAAGTACATATGAGATTCATGCTTTCCGTAGTGTGCAATAATTGGTTCTAGAGTGAACACGGTCTCAAAACTTCCCAAACTATCTTAAAAAGATATGACTAGACAATCAAGCTCTTCCCAAGTTATGGTGTTGCAGAGGAGCCCATCAGAAAGCTCAATGCTATTTATCAGAAAACAAAATATGGATGATTCAGCAGAATACAATGCACAATGTCTGGCCTCCATTTCAATATTACAAAGAAAGAAAAGCAATAAAGAAAATACCATTCGTATAGAGAAGAACAAACTGATTAAAGGTATCCCAGGAATTCACTCAGACTTTAGTTAGTATCAAAGGACATTAAATATGTATCAAGATGTATTACAGTGTGTACTCAATGTGTGGAGAATATTCAATAAGGAAAAGGAGTGCAACAACAGAAAGTTCATAAGACACAAAGACAAAAGCTAATCAGTCTTCTACCACATGCATAATCTAAATAAAAATCAATCTTAATCCCAAACACAAACTTCAATTTATAGTCTAGAAAAGTAGGAAAAAGTGATTATGGTGTGGAGCTGTGCAATGTTTCTTCAAATACAGCATCCATAAGTGATTACAATGATATCTATCCAGTTAAAACTTATTACAAAATTAGAAAATAAGGATAAGACAGTGATTAGAATACTCAGCATTATATTGAATCCTGTCTAGAACTATCACAGATGATACATTTGCAGTCACGCACATTAACCACGGCAAATGTATTGCAGAAGCACAGAAAGGTAATTAATAACACGGCAGATGTAGAAGTAATATAACTCAGATTTCTACAGGTTAAATGCAAAACATTTGAATTGAATATTGTTTTGTATATGATCCAAAGAAATGATATATTTCCTGGTGAATGTTTACAGGGAAAACTAGAAACTACCTAAAATGAAATTCAAACAGAAAAGATGGAAAACTGATAAAAGGGAGAAAACCAGAATATTTTCAAGAATCAAAAATATCTACAACTTGTCTTCCCTAAAAGGGGAAAGAAACAGAATATTAAAAGAGAGATAAGTTTTAACTTATCAAAATTGACTAAAATAAATGTGCTTCTCAACCCCAAGCACAAGAAAAATGATGAAAACTTCACACAACTATAGCATAATCAAAGGATTAAGCCAGGATTAAAGAGGAACATCTTAAAATATGCTGTAGAAAATATAGAAATGTTTGGGGCTGGAGAGATGGCTCAGTGGTTAAGAGCACTGGCTGCTCTTGCAGAGGATCCAGGTTCGATTCCCAGCACCCACATGGTGGCTACAAACCATCCTTAACTCCAGTTCCAAGTGAATCCAAAGCTCTCTTCTGACCTCCGTGGCACTGCAGCACACGGGTGCACTCACATACCTACAGGCAATACACTCATACTCATAAAATGAAAGTAATAATAAATAAAAATACATTTAAAAAGAAGAAAATAGAGAAATGTTCAAAAGAGTCTCACGTACAGGTCAATAACCTCATACAAAAAAAAAATTAAGGTACAAATTTAAATCAGAGGAGAAAGAAGGAAGAGTGTGCTTTAGGGAGGGAGGGCAGAAGAAAATGTTAAACTGGGGTTAAACTCCAGTAAGAAATGCTTTTGAAAATATTTCAATGGTAGACACTTTCAGAAACAAAGATTTTAAAATAATTTGCCGCACCCGAGAAAAACTAAAAGAAATGTGAGAACAGGAACTTCAGTCATGCCTGAATAGTGAAAAAGCAGAAATAAGTCTAGATGCATCAAATATGAAGAGAATCAGATGGGAAACCTTACTTAGCATTTGGGCTATTTTATTTTCATTTGTTGAATAGATAAAATAGAAAACTGAAAATTAAACTGAAGGACAATGAGAAAATATTATATCAAATTTTATATTTCTAGAGAAAGAATGTTTCACATAATTGTACCTAACTACCGTCTTCAGAACTGGGGCAAGTGTCATGGATGTGGTGGTTCCTAGACGAACACCAACATTCTGCAAACTGATGCAGAAAAATCCAAAGTTCTGGGCTAGCAAGGGTCTACATAAGTTATCTCCGTGTATATAAAAAAAGGAGAATAAGAGGAAGAGGGAAGAAAAAAGGAGGAGGGGAGGAGGAGGAGGAGGAGGAGGAGGAGGAGGAGGACGACGACGACGACGACGACGACGACGACGAGGAGGAGGAGGAATTTTCTCAAGTAATTTGAGAAACTTGATTTCTTTTTAAATCCGTTGGTCTGCAATGAGTTTTAATGGTTATTGTGTTTTGATTTTTGCTTTTCATTTGCTGAAACACCGTGTACCCCACGCATAATTCTGTTTTGTCAGAGTAGAGAATACCTTTAATGTGTTAATACGTTTGGGCTTTTTGTATATAGTTTTCCTTTGTGCCTTGCAGAAGTTTAGGGAGAAAATTATTTATGACATCTTCTTACTTTCATTTAAACATCGATAGAAACAACAATGAAATTAGTTTGATAAATTTCTCATCAGAACATTTTGAAAAGGAAACAGGCAAGAGAAAATAAAAGTAGTAACATTGAAAGATTTTATTAGTGATTTAGCATCAGTTCATGATACAATAAAGGGTAGACAGAAAAATAAACATCACAAGCATTGATGAGCAAATTGAACACTGAATATAAATCTCCAACCATTCTCATTAGCCACAATAATCACACTCTTGTTCAACTAACTAGGAGAGTGATAGTGACAAATACCTGAATAAGGTAATTACATGCAATTTTCTTTTATTTAAAAAGTTATTTTCAGTTTGGGAAATTAATGTGATTTTAATGTATAGTTACATAAGAGACCACAAAGAAATTCCCTGTTACGTATATATTTTGCATTTCTTTGTTTTCAGCATTATTATTACCATACCATTATCCACAGGTATGTATTGAAAAGATTTTTACCTTGAGAAGAATAGGAATTTGATATTAGAAATGAAATAGTCCTGTGAAAATGATAATGCAAAGGTACATTAGAGCATTGTGGTAGTTTATTATGTGTAATTCCACAGAATGTTTCGTGAATAAGTTTCAAATCTCTACATAAGGCATGAAAGAAATTAAATTTCAATTTTGAAGATCAGTTACAAAGGAAAATTAATTGAAATACCTTTATCCAGAAGCAGGGTTCAACCTGTTTCTATAAGGCCAGGAAAATGTATTATTTCTACTCTTAGAACTTAGACGATGAATGGTAGAACAGTTCCCATCATATTATGCTAAAAACCTCTGGGAGAGGGTTATTTATAGATTGAGTGACATCAGGATGCTAAGTTGACTTACAATATAAAAAGTATGATGCAGTCATATGAGAACACAACCTATAAATGTCTTTATTACTAAAGAAGCAGGTTATATAAGATTATATATGTTACATAAGATGTTCTATGATAGCTTGTGTGGTTAGATGTCAACTAATTCTTTACTTTAGTGTCAACTGGATAATTCAAGAATGATGAGTAAAGGGCTCTCTTGTATAGCTATCTAAAATCAGTAGTGATAAAGAATTCCTGCAACATGTTTAGTTTATTATGTTTGGGAAGTTCTAGAGTTGGGTTAAATGATATCTCTGTTAGCTACATAAGAAGTCTTTCAAAAGCTGTGTTTTCTGATGTCACATTTAGGTAGACAATTCAAAACAATGTCCAGTATGAACATAGATGGAATGGCTTTTTAATGCAGCATTTTCTTTAAAATTAATGGCCGTTGTTTTGCACTAACAGTGGAATATGGAAGGGATGATTGCAGATGAAACAAGGCTACACTGGATGTTTTGCCAATTGTTCAATTTTTTAATCACTCTAATAATAAAAGCAGAGTGACCCTCTCCGCTTTTAATTCATGAAAATCCAAAATACATCAAGAACTTTCAATTTGGTAAGGCATTCTTATGCTTAGTTTTTCAGAGTACAAATAACCAAATCTCATAGAGGAGCTGAGAATATTCCTATAGCTTAAAATTCAACATAAAATAAAATAAAACAGTATATAAATACTAATCAGGATCCACCTGTCTCCTTATTTACATTTTTAACTTTAACAATGCTTACATATTTTATTCATTTTTTATAGATTTAGATAGTAGCATTTGTTTATATATCAATATTTGTATATGGTATATATGTATATATGTATATGGAAGAGCTGGTTGTGTTATACAGTGATGATGCCAAATTTTCTTTTATAAACTAACAGTAATATTCCTAGGACTGGAAAAATTGCTCAGTAGGGAACACGTTAACTTACTGTGGAAGCATGAAGCCTTGGGTTTGAATGCTCCAAACCTACATGAAGGTGAACATATAATTTGAAGTCTGTAATCCCAATGTTCTTATGAAGAGATTGTAGACAAAGACAGGAGGATCCTTGGAAGCTTGTGGACTTCTTGATGGGAGAATGCAGCAGTGACAACTGAAGTCTGCTTTTCAAACAAGGTAAAACGCAAAGATCAACATCTTAAGTTGTCTTCTGACATCATGTATGTTGTTTCATTTGTGTGGCAGCACTCACACTTAGGACCACATACACATGCACACACACACACATATAGATAGATAGATAGATAGATAGATAGATAGATAGATAGATAGATAGATGATAGATAGATAGATATCACATGCAAATAATACTATTACTAAAAAACTACACCGATTTTTACATAACTATACTTGAAATGCAAATGATATGCTTATAGTACCACACACAATTTCTTTCCCATTGAGCAGGTCTTAATTTAAATTAGACAGTGATTGGTTACTCTTGCCACTAATGCACCAATACTTGTTGGAGAGATCATAGATCCTAGAGGAAATCTCCCTTTGTCATATCACTAGACAAACATACGTTCTTACTTTATTCTAAACATGCAGTCTTACGTTTACAGACAAGTGTAACTTTAACCCCTCATCAAAGAATCTTCTTTTGCAAATGATAGAGAATATTACAGTTATAGAACTGTTCAAATGTGTAGAATGTGTTTATGTCTATCAGATGGTTAATCCTAAGTGACACATCTTCAATGCAACCTCTACACACAGGATGAATGAATCTCTCACATATCACCAGAGACGTTTCCTTATGCAACAGAAGGTGATTAACACAGAAAGCCACAATTGGCCAATGTGCACAAAACAAGATGTCACAGAATGTTTATCCATGAATAGGATATTCATTTAAAACTGTTTTCCCCCAAGTTTTGGGGATCATTGCAGAAGAGGAGAAGAATGATTGTAAGAGCCATAGAGGGTAGATGACCGCAGGGAAACACTCTTTCAGACATCTGGTCAGTTATACACATGAAATCACAGCAATGATGACAGCATGCATAAACCCTATGAAAGCTCAAACCAGACAAAATCCCAAGAGCAAGGAGAAGTGGATAAGAAACTCCAATCCAACCTAAGGAACTATGGACAGTTGATGACTGGTGAGAGGAGGAAAGGCAGTGTCTTACAAGGATGGGACTCTTGTTGGGCGCAGTCAATGAATTCACTTTGAAAGGCATTGGGGGACACAAGTTCAACTATATAGGCCTAAATATATAGACAAGAGAGTGCATAAAATTGGGTAGGAGACAGTGGGGTGATGTGTGGATAAGTGAGTGGATCTAAATCCCATCAAACTATATTTGAAAACTATAGTGTATGGAAATTGCAAAAATTTATTAAAATTTTAAAATAATGTGAGTTGAGAGATTCATTAGTGACTTCTTTACCCCTATTCTATGTTCCTGAGCCTTAAGTGTAGAGGTTGCATTACAGATGTGCAACTTAGGCCCAGGCACTTCATAGACAATGGATGTGAGCAGCTGTGGTATGAATCTCTCAGCCTTCTTTAATGAAGCTCCCTCATGCAACAGAGGACCAGGAACACAAAAAGTCACAAAAGGCAGAGCCTGTAGAATGCTGGTTCTTATACAGGGAACCTATATTAAACTTCACCCACCCAGAGCTCAGGGACATTTGCAGAACAGGGGGTGGAAAAATTGTCACAGCCAAGGAAGAGGTGCACGACCATATGGAAATAGAGTCCTACAAGTTCCCGGGACCAGTTCATATGATTCTATGGCAATGGTGTCAGTGTACACAAATTCCATGCGAACTCGGGCAGACAATAATCCAGCATAGAACTGGGGCTAGGAAAATGGACAGAATACCCTAATCTTTGCTGAAGAAATACTGGCTACTGATTACTGCTAAGTGATGAAGAGATGATCTGCCTTACGTGAGGGACTCTAGATAAGCTGACTAGACCTCAGTAGATGAACTTGCATGGAGGAATGTCTGGGAACAGTAACTTGACTCAATAGCTTAACAAAAATGACAGAATATATGAATTCCAGTGGGGGAGGTATGGGAGGGTACCAGTGGGGATGTGATATAAAGATGATTGGGAATGACTGATATGTTCTGTATGAAATATACAACAACTCAATAAAAACAATTAAAAAATAATAATTTAGCCGGGAGTGGTGGTGCAAGCCTGTAGTCCCAGCACTTGGGAGGCAGAGTCAGGTGGATCTCTTTGAGTTCAAGGCCAGCCTGGTCTACATAGTGAGTTCCAGGAGAGGTGAGGCTACAGAGAGACCTTGCTTCAAAAAGACCAAAAAAAATAATTAAAAAAATGTAAATGGATAATTTGTTTTGAGAAGTGGATAATTTGTTTTGAGAAGTCATATTCTTCCAAAAAGTTAATGTAGAATTAATAATTTATTAATGAATGATAGTCATCTAGTGGGAACATAAATTATGAGCATATGATGAGACAGATATTACAATTCACTGACACTAGAAAGACTGTGGACCAGCTGGAGGAAAATAGGTAGATAGGAAGGTTTAGTATGTGTAGAGTGTGGGAAAGAATTGCAGGTGACTACAATAGACAATTATAGCACAAGATTTTATTTGTGTATAATAGTAGAGAAAAATTTCATGTAGACAAAATAACATCTATCTTGTAGAAATATACTTGACTATTATTATCATTATTATTATTATGTAAGACTTGATCTTGATTTGTATCTAAGACTGACCTGGAAGTTGGTATTTTGCCCAACCTCGCTTCCAACTTACAGCAACCTCTTCCATCTGCCTTGTAAATGCCAGCATCATAGGTCTCCTCCTCTGTGGATTGAAGCACATATTAAAGATGAGTTGAAGAAAGGCTTTGATTTTTATCAATATATGTTTATTGACTATGTACATCCTGGGTCCAAGAGGCAGAATTAATCTTTGGTCGTTATGAATATATGAAATATTAAATTCAGTTTATAAACTTTGAATAAATAAAAAGGATATCAGATTTATGCACTTCACAAAGGATATAGAGAAGAATCTGACCCAAAATTTCACCAGAATATATGACATTTGAATCTATTACCAAAAGCTGAAAAGGATAATAAAAAATGAGTAGAGGGATCAAAAGTAAAATCACCATGTGGGCTAAATAGCTTAGGAAATAATGTAAGACCTCAATGTGCTCAGAAGGTTGAAAATAGAAATGTCAGTTTGACTGGAGTATAAGGGTGAAATGGAAAAGATGAATAGGCAGGTGAGGGGATATGGGAGATAAGGCAGATCAAACTATTGCTGAATTCCGAAAAAAGGGCTGTCTTTCAATATAGTGGTAAGTTATAATATGCATTTGAAAGGAGAAGTGCTCACATTTGTTTTAACTTTTTTTGTTGAGACTTTTATTTGATTATTGAAAGTAGACCTTAATTGGTAAGAACGGAAAGATGCAATGAATTGAATTAATACATTATAAAGTAGTTAGGGTATGTGAGAAATGAAAGTATTTATAAAAATTTGAAGCATATATACAATTTTTAATGATATGGCTAATTACATACTTTAAATAAACTGTGGAACTAGTATTTACATAAAGAAAAATACAAAGAATGAGACTTATTATGTTTAAAGCAGTTTTTCCTTTTTAAATTAAGCTTTAAAAATATCATATAACATTTCCCTCTCAAATCCAGACCCCTTCCCCATCCATGCCTCCCCCTACCCACCCACTGTCCCCTACACACTTTTCCATACATGCTGAGTCCTATTCTATTCAGGTGTTTGTACCCAAGTGTCCTTCAGTGTAAACGTGACCATTGGAGTCTAGTCAGCCCACCCAGTGGTTGTATGTAAGTCATACTCTCCCTCACCCAGCAGCAATCAGTCTCAAATAGTTCTCAATCTAGTGCCGGTCTGAAACCTATTTCTCGGTTCCCCTTTTGGACCTTGTTTAATAGACCTAACATGGGTCCAGCATTCTACACCACCACTGCTGCATGTTCACATGGGCAAGCCTCCAGTGACCAGGAAGCCTCCACCTCCTTATGTTCATGAACCAGCCCTGGCTCTTAAAATCCATCCGCTTCCTCTTCTCCAATGGTCCCTGAGCCGTGGGCAGGTGAGGTTCCATATAGGAGTCCCATCCTACACTCTACCATCTCTTATTCTCCAAAGCTTGGCCACTTGTGGCCTTCTTTGTATCTCACACTCTGATGTACATGAAAACCTCACTGGTAAGAGTTGAGGGGTGCATTGGACCTCTCTCTACCCCTTATTCCGCTGTTTCATGAGCCTTGGTTGTAAAGATTCCACTGCAGATGTGTCACTTATTACTGAGCATCTACCAGCTGTGTTTTCTCTGTGCCTGACAATTGATAGATCACCAAGATATCCTGCGCTATGTGGACATTATTCCTGTTCCATGATTGTATTATATGGGATATCCTTTCGTATTTTCCACAATAGCTGCTGGAATTCAGAATTGTGTCCAAATTAATATAAAAAGGACAGAAGATAAGCAATGTTAAAGAAAGATTTAAATTGGCCTCTTTTTAAATGCTCTTAGAAACCTCTTCAGCAAAGTTCGTCTGCATGATGGTTAGAGGAGAATCACATTGTACATCTAGCTTTAAACGCTTTGGAAAATTTGAGCATTTTAATCATGTAAAGTTTTCCTAAATAAAAGAGTACTAAATAATGAAATTCTGAAATTGTGTGGATTATTACTGCCTGTTTATAAATTTCTTTGTTCATCTCAGGGACAAATCTATGGTTTATTTGAAAATTCTTCTTTCTTTTTAGAAATATGTTCTATGAGGAGAAAAAATAATTGATATGTGTTAAAGGATTTTAATCATATTAAATCATGACAGTAATAGTTTAAAAGTAATTTATTGTCACATCAGTAATCAATATCATTAAATTTTTGAGTACCTTATATGTAGTGCACTTATTTTTATTACTCAATATATTTCCCAACATGAAACATGGCATTTCCTCTAAAAACAAATGCTTGCATTCTTGCACAGATATTTGGAATAACCCAGGGTGTGTTTAGTGTATT
>NW_008344488.1:6513714-6514691 GCF_000622305.1 Nannospalax galili | reverse complement strand
TTCCCAACATGAAACATGGCATTTCCTCTAAAAAAAATGCTTGCATTCTTGCCCAGATATTTGGAATAACCCAGGGTGTGTTTAGTGTATTGTAAATGCCACACTTTACATTCATTTTCCTCTCATTAGCCCATGTTGATTTGGTGACTATAATTTTTTTTTCCTCACAGGCAGTGGTGACTTAAGACTGGACTTATTACTCTGTTCAAAATAATGCAAAATGCTATATAAATAAATGCATAAATTAAAATGTAACCAGCTTGTTCATCAATTCCTTTAAACCAAAATTATGAACATTGTAGAAAAAATAACTGAAAATGGTTTTATATAGATAAATTAAAATTCTTAAAAGTAAACAGACATATATATCTTCTTTAATCTGGGTTGGGTAGAATATCATTAAAATGTATTGAAAACAATCAGGATTTTGTATCACTGGGGGTATCGTTAAACAGATCAGTTGAACGAGTTTTTGGTTTTTTACTTGTGTGTGTGTGTGTGTGTGTGTGTGTGTGTGTGTGTGTTTTGTTTATTTGAGGATATTTATCCTGAAGTGTTGGCTCAAATGATTAGGGATGCTGAGAATTCCCACAGTTTACCATCTGCATGCTTCAGACAAAAAACCAGCAGGAAGACCTTAAAGGAAAGAGGCCAGGGGTCTAAATTTCAGCATCTGATGGTTTGTGAATGAAAAACACTGAAAAAAAAAAAAAAAGACTGACATCTTAGCTCAACTAATTAGATAGAGAGAGGTAAAAACAAACTTTATACACTGTTGTGATGTAATCTAGAAATTTCAAAATGTTTAGCCAAGAAGAATGAAACCCTTCTGATAATACATGAAAAATGTCTCAAATTTACACTTTTAATCACAGAACTAATGAGACAGAGGCAGACAGATCTCTGTGAGTTCAAGGCTAATCTGGTCTACATAGTGAGTTCCAAGACAGCTGGGGCTACAGGGAGACCCTGTCTCA
>NW_008344488.1:6509473-6513696 GCF_000622305.1 Nannospalax galili | reverse complement strand
AAATTTAAAAGTTTGCCTTTTTAATAGGACAATGTAATATAAGGTGAAATATGTTTTAATAAATCTTTGAGAATTCTTACATTAATAGTGTCAAAGATGTGTTTCATGATATTTTGCCATTTTATCAGCAGAATAAAATCAATTCACGTCCAGGCATGTGATTGGTTGTAAATTAAAATTATTAAAATTGTGCAAAGGGTAGTAACAGGTTTATCAGTGAGTCTACCCTCAGTGTGCTCTTTTATCTATGGCCTCTTATAAATTTCAAGTATCTGATTTATTTGGAACAAAATTGATGCAGATTTAATAGTTTTAATTTATGATTGTTCTTCCGAAACATCTTGTGATTTTTAGAGGACTCTCATAGTTTTCCAAAGTTGGAATGAGAATAAATTTTGTGTTAGGATAATCTAGGTTATCTACTCCTCTATTGAATTTTCAGTCATCCTATAAGTACTGCAGAATTTCATAACAGGTAAAAATTTTAAGTTAGCATGACACTGAAGATGAAAAGTATCTCCTTGAAAAAGTCAAGTCCCTTGGGGCTGGAGAGATATCTCAGTAGTTAAGAATACTGGTTGTTCTTGCAGAAGACCTGGGTTTAAATCCCAGCACCCACATGGCATCTAACGATTGTCCATAACTCCAGTCCCAGTGAATCTGACAGCCTCTTCTCACTTCTGCAAGTACACTTACCTACATGCAGGCAATAAACGCATACACATAAAATAAAAAATAACAAAAATTTTTTAAAAATTAAAAAAAAAAAATCAAGTCCCTGAACACCTCTAACTTGGAAAGTTCAGTTGATCATTGATGAATCTTGACTATATTATCAGTGATTTTTTTTAATTCTGAAGGAACACAATATTTGCAAAATATTTAATTATATTTATTTAGAAAAATGGATAGCTTATTTTGTCTTATTGGTTGGTTACAAAATTTTTATTGATTAAAAAGTATTTTTATTTAATAATAATTAGTAGAAGCCTTCATTACAACAGCATTGACATATTCAATAACGGTTTCCAGAGCAAAAATGTATCTCTTTCAAAACTGGCTATAAAGTTTTGGGTTCACATTGTTGAATTAACATAGTTATACAAAAAAAAATCAGTAAATGAAAATGAGTTATATTTGAGGAAGAAGCATAAAATTTTCCTTCATGTTAATTAGTAGATATGAAAAACATTACCATTGAAATCTATCACTAATATGACTAATATGACTTTATATCTAATATGACTTTATATCCATGCTCAGAGGCCAAGGATCTCAGAAAGCAACTGACTGTGATTAGTAATAATGAGATATGTAGAGATTAGAGACACATGTGCAAACATCTAGGTGTTAGTTGTTTACAAAACTTTAAGAAATTTTAAGCTGGGTCTGAAGAGGTGACTCAGTGGTTAAGAGAACTGATTGTTCTTAGAGAAGACCCATTTTCAAATCTCAGTACCCACATGGTGACTAACAACCGTTTGTATTTCCAGTGCCAGAGTATCTGACACCCTCTTCTCTCCTCTGCGGGTGCGATACAATATGGGTGCACTTACATACATGCAGGAATAATGCTCATACATAAAATAAAAATAAATAAAAAAAGAAAATTTAAGATTAAATACTAGTTAGAATCAGGATGTTCAGAAAAATGTATTCAAAACAACAATTGAAAAATATATTAGCATATTAAATATATTTTATGAGTATATTTAGTTCATACACACAATGTCATATAATGATTTCCCTGTGCTAATGAAACCTGTAATCAGGAGACTACAGTACATAAATTTCTCCATGAATAGTAGATGACCAAATTTGGAATATTGGAAAAATAATAAATACATGAATAGACAGAATCTGGGAATTTAAATGGATAATTAACAGATAGATAGATGATAAATAGGTACGTATCTGAATGAAATGGATACCAAAATGAAGTACCCAATATTCTAGTTTTCCTACAGAGCAATTTTTGCTGCAGTATTTTTTGAATAGAAGGTCAATAAATGAAAGTCAGAAATGGAATGACCCTGCGAGTGAAACTCTCATTTATGACGTTTCTTTCAGTGTTCAGTGGTCCAATGATTTTTTTCAGTTCATATATTTGAAGAAACTAATTATACTCTTGTAGTGAACACTCTTCGTTTAGAGACAGAATGTGGCCAAGAAAAGTTAGGAAAGCAAGAGACAGAATTTATCTTCACACAATCAATATGTATTCAGCAACATGAGCCATGCCTTTCTGGTTTAAACCACCAAGATGTAACTTGGCTTTAAGACAATTCAGAAAGAAATTCTCAGAATTTTAAGTGCTCATATAATACTTATAAATTCAGTGAGGCTAGTGGGAAAGTATCATGATAAAAACTGATAGGAATTTTTCACAAAATTATCAGAAATTTAACAGAATATTAGAAACTCAAGAAATAGAGGAACCCTCTATATTTAAAATGTAAATCAAGACCATTTCCAAATAGATTTTGCAAATTTATAACATAGCCAAAGAAAGCTAAGATTTCCCTGGTTATACAGACAACTAATTTACATTTTATTTTGGGAAAGTAAGCTATTAATGAGTCCCATATCATGGAAGCCCAATGGTAGACTTAGTAGTTTAAATATTAATTGAAGTGACATTCCTTGAAAGGGATTAAAAAACCAATTTCTCAGAAGGCCACAACTGGCTAAGTCTTAGAGAGTAAGAGACTGCAGAGTGTCACTGGCTAGAACTCCTGTATTAAAGCTCATCCATCCACACCTCAGTGACCATTGCTGAAGAGAAGATGGAAAGATTGTAAGAGCTAGGATTGATGCATGAACATAAGGAAACAGACTTGTTCATATTAACTTGTAACAATGGTGACAGCATTGACAAGACTCACGCTGATTCAATAAGACAAAAACCCGGCATAGAATGAGGGAAATAGGCATCAGGTCCCAACCCTAACCTAGGAACTATTGGCAAATAATTACTACTGCATGAGGAAGAGTAGAGCTTCTTTAAGGTCTTTTTATAGGCTGACTAGACGTAAGTGGATAAACCTGCAATGAAGGGCATTTGGGTAGAAATGCTTGACCAGATAAGGCTTAACATATATAAAAGAATGCATGAAATCTGGTGGGCAAGTATAGAGGAGAATGAATGGGGGATGGAGTCTAAATTTGAGTAAGAACTATTATATGAAATGTAAAAATCTCAGTGAAAAATTTTTAAAGAATAAATTTTATTCCTTACATCAAACTCAAGTAAAGTACAACAGAATTTCATTTTTTTGTTTGAGACAGGGTCTCCCAGTAGCCACAGCTGGTCTCACTATGGAACTCACTATGTAGACGAGGCTGGCCTTGAACTCACAGACCTACAGCTTTTAATATGTGTATCTTTAATATTGCAGTCTGCCCTTAACCCTACCAAAATATGGCCTAACTGTCTTGTATCCCTTTTCCTCACACACCCATGCTACTAGTTTAGTCATATAAAGATTTTCCTTTACATATCCTGCACAGCACATGTATCAATTTATTTGTAATCATCTAAGTGTTGCATACTCAATATTTGTGAATATTTGTATATTTACTTTGAAGACATTCCAGAATTTTTTTCATCTCACAGTTTCCTGATTCTATCAGCAGATATTCTTTTGTGGAGTTTTTGTACTATAAATACATTCTCAGCTATTGTTTTTAAATTTATGTTTATTTAATTTCAATTCTAAATTTTAGATAATAGATATCTAGTTATATGGTGTTTTGTGTTTCCATTATGACAATTAAATACACAATTTTGTTCTTCCTTGAAGATTTAATTTTTGACAGTAATTTTACTATATATGTATACACATATACACACATATATAAAGTTATTGTATTTTTTATTTGGTTGATGTCATAAGACATTAATTTCTTGATATTTATCTTGATAAACCTGACTAAAGTTCTCAGTTGCGACATAGATGACTTTGGCCAGTTTTGGCAGTTTCTCAGTCAATATATTTTCATTGATGCCAAAATTTTTGTGTTTCAATTTTATCATGACCAATTAAATATGTCCCCCTCTTGAAATGCTAATTGTATGTAATTGCTCACCGCCTTGATTTGTACAGACTCCTTACTGCTTTTCTACTTCTTTTAATCTAGAATTAGGATGGAGCATTTTATTTTCAATTGTCTCTAGATTTGGAGATCCTGATTTCTGTATTCACTTACTTCTCCATTTTAGA
>NW_008344488.1:6496858-6509451 GCF_000622305.1 Nannospalax galili | reverse complement strand
TACTTCTCCATTTTAGATACTGTTTTCAATTATTACAACTATTTATTATACATTCTAATTTGACTATGGAAACATTTATCTATTTCACCAAACCTTTTCTACATTTTTAAATGTGTTAGAAACATTTGCCTTACTGGTAATAAATGTAAGGAAAATGTAAAAAGTACCTATTAGTTTCTAAGAAATGAAATGAGATATATCTCAGATATTTAATGTTTTGATATAGCTATTGTTTTAAGTAAAAAATTTAAAATCTAGATAAATGTAGAGTGAAATCTCTTAAGTGGTTTGGCCCCAACTGACATGGTCTTCCCACTTTTCTTTTAAATATTTTATTATTAAAGATGCCTGCATATTTTTCTATTTTTGGCATATACTTTTATTCTCATTGATAAACCATACATTTCATCTACCCTAAAATTGTCTATTTTAGTTTCGTTTTTAATTATTATTGTTATACAGAATACTAATCAATTTTGTACATTCATCAAATTACATCACCATGCTAGATTTTCCTTTTAAGTCTAAGGTCCTTGTTAGATTCTGACAGATTATTCCCAGTAAGTCTGTCTGTGAGTGCAGTCTGTTGCTAGCATCCTAATTCACATCTGCTGTTTCTTATCTTTGCACCAGTGCATTGAAATCCATGGTATGTTGATAAAGAGGAGGCAAGCACGAACCACTTGCCTCTCCCTTGTCTTAGGTAAAAAGTGAAAGTGCAGTTTTTTGTTGACACTATCCTCTTTTGTTGATTGTTCGCTGCTTTTTAGTAATTTACAACTTCCTTCAGATGAAGGAAATTGCCCTTTCTTCTTGGTTCATTAAGAGGTTTTATTACCAATAATATCTGAATACGTCAGGGTGGGACAGAGGCAGCTCTTGCTGATACAGAACAAGAATGAGTCACTTTACTGAAAATACACTAAAAGGTGTAGAATTTTAATAAAAGTAAATGTTAACATTTACTAAGGTATAGCTTTGACTACAACATATTCTCTAACCTAAATTAATTGTTCTGGAAATAAAATATACATGATCAGTACATGGTATATTTTAGTATCTTTATTTAATTTTACTGATATATTTCATACATATTTTCTAAGAAAATTCTGTTTCTTTTATTTAGTATCAATAATTTAGTGCAGAATTATATTCATGGTTTCAGCTACAGAGGCATTGTTTTCTAATGCAGTATGAGATTGTTATAATCAAATGTAAATAACCCTAAAACAAGTATTTCTTATAATCCTAATTCAACAGTTTAAGTTCCATTTATTGCATATTTTCAATTTATATGCAACACTGTGGGTAGCAATGAAGTTGATATTTTAGTCTGATTATTTTCACATCAATCTCTCTTGAATTGAATATTAAATTTATCATTAATAACATTTTACAGATTTCAATTAGAAAAGTCTGAGCTAATAGAAAATAATTAAAAAATCTATTATTTTATTGCACAATACAAATATACATGCTATAATTTTTTTTAAAAAGTGTTACATCATTAACCCTTCTCTTGAAATAGGTTTTATTATTTTTGTACTAAGAAACATAAAATATTTTAATATACATTTAAATCCAGTAACAAATTTATCATTTAAATTACATGCAAATTTCATCATATTTATTTTAGTGAAGTCTTACTTTCTCCAATGTTTAAAATATAATCTCACTATGTATTTCTGACTGGTCTCAAAATTTCAGGACACAGGCAGCTTTTCTCAAGCTAATATTACAGGAGGCTTTATTTAATTCTTAAATGTATGTGCCACTTTCAAGGTAGTCACTGCAATTCTCAAATCTACTCTTTTTCATCCTCACTTTCAGTCTAAGAATAATATATATAAACATATATGATAACTTTATTGTATAAAAATAGGTTTTACATGGTATTCCAACAATTTTGGAAAGCATGTTGCAGTTCCCCTAAAGATCCTACATTAATTTTTTTCATTAATAATTCTTATGATAATATGTATTATTGCTACTAAGCTGTATGAATTTTACAAAAGTTGCTTTTCCTCTCAAAGTGTTGCAAGTGTCATTTTGAGTACTTTCATTGTCCTGTGTCGACTTCGATGGGTTTTTTTTTTTCTTTTTTTGCCTCATGGTGAATGTTTGGATGAAACACTTTTCCTTCCAGCTGTTAATCTGACTCTGATGAAAACTCAAACCAAATTGACAACCTAATAGAAACAGAGATGGATGGTGAAACTCTGCAGACGCCTGCCTCTGAAAAAGTGACTGATAAAATATATAGGCTTCCTTTGGAGTTAAAGGAGAAATGACTCTGGGCTTTATTTCCCAGGGGTCAGCATGTTATATGCTTGCCCCCCCCTTTGAAGAATCGGATCGTATTTATGAATAATACCTTTTGAAACCCCAGAATGCTTTTGAGGAAAAAAAGTAAAGCCAGCACATTTACAGAAAGGTTATGAGTATGTCATGGAAATCTGCCGGCCTATATTCAGTCCCTTTAAAATCAGCTCTAGTTGAATGAACATCAGTCATCCAAGTAAGAACTTTATCCTGCACTGTTCTGTGAGATGAAGAGCTTATTCCCAAGTATAATTCCCAATTCCCAGCTATATTCATAGCAGTAAAAAAAGGCAAAGCCTAGTCGAATTTACTAGCCGCCTATCCTCCCAATGTGTGCAACACTAAACAGGGCTGATCACACTCCTTCCTCCCCAGGGACAGAGTATACCTCATTGCTCACTGCACTGCTCATTTCTCTGCACTGAGACAGAAAAATAAGGGTTTTTAGGGACTTGTGAAAACCAGAATGCTTTGATATCACTATGACATCTTCTAACAAATGGTTACATTTTTTTAGTATTATAATATTTTTTTCAAAGCAATTAACATTATGTGAGAAATTATTTTCAAAAGTTAATGTATTGTTTTTTCAACATAAGATGCCTTTTGTTGGACATATTTTGCCTTAAGTATTTTGTAACAGCATTGAGTAAAGGTTATTTTGTGATTACAACACATTCCTTGGTTTCTTAAGAAGGAATGATTGAGTCATAAATAAATATGTATGAGATCAAGAAACAGTGATAAATTTAGTCCCATTTACATTAAGAAATATAGCTTAGTGGCAGGTAGATTTAAGAAAAGTGGTGGCCTTAACATGCCCTTTTCACTAAACTGAACTTATCAAATCTCAGTTCTTACAGACAGAATTGAGGTAACAAATAGAATGGTCACATATTAAGGTTTTAAAATTAATTAAGCAGAGGGTGATGCAGACCTGGCAGGATAATGGTGGGAGGTAGAGCTCTGGGACAGGTGGTGAAATTGCCAACAATGTACGACATACTAAAGAAGATCTTCCCCAAGCCACACATTGTTCCATAAGCCTTTGTTCTGAGCTACCATCCCTGGACCTCTTGCTTTCATACACATTGGGTGTTTAATACTCCTCACACTGAATCATTCCTATTGACATCTTCAGACCACATTAACATCTTCATCATATCTATTGGAAATTAGTTCTGGAATAAATTAGAATTTGCATGCCAGTTAGCTCAACACAATAGCACTCTTCCTAAAGCAGTAATTATATATATATATATATATATATATGCTTCCTGAGTTTTCCTGGGACTTTTGCATGCTGATACCATTGCCATAGAATCATATAAGCAGGGCCCCAGGAGCTTGTAGGACTCTGTTTTCATATGCTCGTGTACCTCCTCCCTGGCTCTTACAATCTTTTCGCATTCTCTTCCATGATGGGCAACTGATTATGGCTAGGTGAGGAAGAGGTGGTCTTCCTAAAACAAAAAAAACTCTATATAGGCTGACTATATGTCAGTAGATGGACTTGTACTAGGGGATCCCTGGGGACACTGACTTTACACATTGGGCTTTAACATGGATGGGAGAATATATCGGTTCCAGTGAGGGGGTGGCCTATAGGAGAGTACTGGTGGGGATGGGGGTATAAGGATAATTAGGATTGTTTGAGATATTCTGTACAAAATGAACACAATTCAATCCAAACAAAATAAAACAAAAATAGATATTGGCTTAACTCTCTGTGCTAGATAGCTTTAGTTGTCAACTTGATACACTCGGGTAGAGTGAGCCTCAACTGGGGAATTTTCTCTATTGGACTAGCTTGTGGCCATGTCTATAGGGTATTTTCTTGATTGCTGAGTGATGTGGGAGGGCCTACCCCACAGTGGGTTGTTCTGCATGTGTAAGAAAGCAGGCTGAGCATGGTCTCTGCTTCAGCTCCTGCCACTGGGTTCCTGCCCTGAGTTCCTACTTGGACCTCCTGATGAACTGTGACCCGAGAAATGTAAGCCAAATAAACCCTTTCCTCCTCAAGTTGGTATTAGTCAGAGTATTTTGTCACAAAATGGAAAAACAACCTATAACAATGTTATTCCCTTACTCTGTTCAAATGGTCAGTGATAATACAGTATGATGTGTCTTCCAACAACCAAATGCAAGGCAAAAGCTGCTGTTAAGGACAGGGTTACCAGAATTAATTTTCTTCAATTAACCAATGTTTCTTTCTAAAGTCTACCAGACCAAATTGCTATTTATCTAATATAAGATCGTCATTTTGGAGCTGGAGAGATGGCTTAGTGTTTGAGAGCACTGACTGCTCTTGTTGAGGACCCAGATTTGATTCCCAGGACCCACATGGCAGCCAACAACCCTCTGAAACTCCAGTTCCAGGGTATCTAACACCTCCTTCTGACTTCCCTGACAATGAACAACACCTGCCTCTGTGTGGGCATTACACTCATACATATAAAATAAAAATAATAAATAAAATGTAAAAAGAAACCTTTATTTTTCTTCTCATTTTCTTCTCATTGTATTAAGTACATATACTGTTCTTTATTTTATTCAAGAATCTTAGGAATGTTAGAAAGCAAGAAGGAGCACATGGAGCTTGCAAGAAAAAAAGTACCAGGAGCTTGCTGAATTTGTGAAAAAATTGCAAACATTAATGCTCTCTTAGCAACATGCCTTGCATAAAGATTAAAGAAAGTCTCAGGGGCAAAGATACCTGATATGTGGAACTGTGAGAATGGAGACAAAAATATGAAGTGAGGACTCCAATCTGAAACTTCACACCTCCCGTTGACACACTAGTACACCTCAGGGCCAGAATCTTCTTTTTATTAATATTTAATTTGAAAATTTGAATTAGCATAAATTAATTGCATATATAAATAGGATTTACTATAATACTCTAATATACATGTAAACAAAGTGGAATCATATCAAACTACCCTCCTCCAACCAATTTCTCTTTCAGCACATTTTCTTTTATTTACTATTATTTCTATGTTATGTGTATGAGTGTTACTGCCCGCATGTATGTAAGTGCACCAGGGTCATGCAATACCCATGCTAATCAGAAAGAGTTAGGGATGACTGAAACTGGAGTTATGGATGGTTATTAGCTTCCATGTGAATGCTGGGAGTTGAACCCAAGTCCTCTGCAAGAGCAGCCAGTGCTTCTAAGCCTAAGCAATCTCTCCAAACCCCTGCATCACATGTTCTAGTCCCTACTAATCACTATTCTATTTTAAATTTGAGTTTCTGTTTTGTAGTATCTACATGGGAAAAAGTATGTGTGATAATTGTATTCCTATACCTGGGTTAACTTACTTGTATCCTTCAGTTCCACAGACAGGATTCTGTTGTTCTTTGTGATTGAATAATATCTCATTGTGAATTATGCTAATATTGTATATTGTAATTTTTTTGTACTTGGGAACTAGGCACATAGACTGACTCATCTACTCTGACCAATGCCACAGTGAATGCAGACTTATAGGAATCTGTTTTGTCTGTTTCCCTTAGTAGGCACTCAGGGGTAGGAGAGCTTGATAGCAGCTCTATTTTTAGCTGTTTAAGGAACCACAGGTTTAAAACATCTTCTTTGAAGGACACACATTAACAAATTGCTAACAGATACTCACTAAACGTCATGAACTAACTAGGAGAAAGAATCAGGTAAATGAAAGACACAGCTGCTCTTAAAACATGTTGTAAGTTAAATTGAGTAAGTAAGATCACAAGAAATGTTGGCATCAAAAGAGGACCACATATGTCAAAATGAGTATATAAATATTTTCAGTGAGGTCAGACACCATTCACATTACTGACAGAAAACCTAAATAGAAATACATAGTGTGGAAATGCAGAGAGATATCAAAAAGGCAACATACATCTGCAGAAGAGTGTGTACAAAACACAATAAAGACGTGCACAATGATCTCAATGTAAAAAAAAAACACTAAAATTGTTGATCCATATTTCAAAGGATATAGACAACATAAAAAATAGGGAAAAATGAAGTATCAACTTCTACATAACAGGATCTTAAAATGTAAGTGTTCAAGCATTCTAATATACAAACTAGAGTGCATAAAATTAAAAAAGGACTCCTTTTCAGGAAGTAGGCATTTTAGGCAACTTATAAAATAGAATACATAGAAAGCACTGCAGGAAGTTTGGTATTTCTTTCTTTTGAATAACTAATGGAAATTTCAATATAAATCAAGCATTTTATTTCTTCATAGAAGTTGTATTAGAGAATATTACCATTGGTGTCAGAATGGCAGTGAACACAGGGAGGGCATGCTCCAGTTCTGATTTTTGTCTGGATGTAATCTTTTGAAAAAAAAAAAAAACATGCACAAATTCAATTTAATTTGTACTACAGTTTTTCTAAAGGAATAGATCAGACCCTATAGATTAAAAAATTCTTCTTTATTTTAAGGAACATTTCCTTTTTTATTATAAACAGATGACATTTTTCTTTGCTTTGACAGGCATAGTGGCAATTTCTCTTAGTCCAAATTCTAAAATAATAAGAACAGATAAAAGGCCACATTAGCATCGATGGAAACCTTTACATGAGGTCTAATATACATCATTTTGAAACCTACTAGAATTTTCTGTTGAAAATGTTCAAATCATTTATATATACATATATAAATACATATGTATATGTGTGTGTGTTTGTGTGTGTGTGTGTGGTAGAATTCACAGTTTTCAACTGCTTTTGTTGCTTGAGTTTTATTTTGAGAAGAATGTATGTCATATTTATATTCAACCATATCTCTTACACGTGATTAGTTTTGCATTTCTCATTTCTATCTAACATTATATGTTATTCCTATTATCTCATTTTATTATTATTAGTGTGTATGGTGGTTTAAATGAGAAATGCCCTCCATAGGCTAAAGTATTTAAACACTTGGTTCCGGTTGTGGTGCTGATTAGAAATGCCATGGAACTTTTGGGGGGTGCAGCCTTCTTGAGAAATCAAGGCACTTGGAGTTGGTTTGACCCTCATCTGGCCTCTCTCTCTCTCTCTCTCTCTCTCTCTCTCTCTCTCTCTCTCTCTCTCTCCTCCTTCATTCATATTTGCAGTAGAAGATGTGAGCCTTTAGCTTCCTGCTCCAGCAGCTGTACCTGCATTACCCTCTGGAACTGTAAGTCCAAATACCCTGTTGCACACATTGAGTTTGCTCACTGTGTTCTATCATAGTAAAATAAAATAACTAATACTGTGTACGTGTGTGTGTGTGCATGCGTGTGTGTGTGATATGCTGGGGAAGACAGGTGTCATAGCATGTGTGAGGAGGCCAAGTGAAAACTTCCTAGAGTGGGATGCCTCTTTCCATCTTTACCCAAATTCTAGAGAGAAGTCTCAGTTTACCAGGTTTGTGCATCAAGTACCTTTCACTCTCTAAGCTATTGCACCATCCCCCAGTGCCTTCTTTGAACATGTGTGCAGTACAGTTGTCTGGTCCTGTGTTCACTGTTGTTTGTCTGAAAAAGACAATCTCTTTGGGGAAAGATATTTTATAATAAATGGAAGTTCAGGATGTTGGTAGTCTTCCCTGCCAACCCCTGCCCGTTTTGGAGATATTAATTCACAGTTGCATGACTTAGAATATTGTTTTGATGTAACTTGTATTTTATTTCAAGTTACATGTGTTATTTTTCACTCTATCTTTAATATGTTGCAGTTTAATATTTGATGCCATTTTCAAAAAAAATCATTTGGATTCCTTTCTTCTGTTAGTGTTTAATTTATTCCAAATGCAAATGTTTCAAATTTTTGTGCAGATTTTTTATTACACTCTTTTCTAGGATTCCTACAATTTTTAAAGACTCTCATTTTATTGGCGAATTTGATATTATTTTGTTTTTATACTGATATTGAGTTTATTTTTACTTTATTCTTTCTGTTTCAGTAATGACAACTTTGATTTCTGCATCTGAGCTATTTCTCCCTTCAGCTATGTGAAGTCTCCTAGGCTCCCAGCTTCACAAAGAGATTTTTTCATCTCTTTCACCATTCTTGTGGAGTTTTATTTGATTTTTTTTCTAGCATTTTCAATTTCTGACCTGGAATTCATTACTAGTATCATAGCCTGGATATGTTTGCCCCTAAAACCTTTAACATGTTAATCATACTTTAGATTCCATAAATGATTTTCCAAATCTAGTTCACACTTTAAGGGTAATTTTTTTTATTATGTATTTGTACCTGGATCTGTATTTAAACATGTTTTCCTATTATGTTATTATGTGGAACTGAAATATTTTACTCAATAAATTGATGAGGTTTAGTTTACAGTTTTGTTTCAAGACACCATCAGCTCAATTGTTTGCTCATTTAATTCTGCTTGGGAGGGTGCAAACTTACTTGAGGATTGTTCTTTGTAAAATATAATTGTATGGATTCTTTGAAAATTTCATGCAATGTATTTTGATCCTATTCATAGCCTGTTGTCCAGGTCCACTCCTACTTTTTCCCATTTACTTCATGTTCATACACACACACACACACACACACACACACACACACACACACACACGTGTGTGTGTATGGTATGTCATATATGGCCTATGGACTCTAATTTGTGTCTTGCAAATTCTCTTGGATATAGATTCATGCCCTGGAGCCTTACAACATACTCAGCATCACAGTTTTAAAGAAAACTCTTTCCTACTTTAGAATGATGTGTATATCTACAACTCGAAATGAATCTTTAGCTATTTATTTTTCTGTAAACAGTAGTTTGTTAATGCCTGTTGTTCATTGTTTATTTTAAGTAAATTGTTGGGTAAAATATTATTTTAAATGTGTGTGTGTGTTTAGGGTCTCTGGATGTGATTTATTGTAGAAGCATCTACCCTGTCTTGCATGGCAAAAGAACTTTGATTTCCATCACCCTCACTAGAATGAAAATTAAAGAATATAATTAAAATAACAAATAAAACATTGTTTATTTCAGCTTATTTGGTGTTTGCATGAATAGAAATGCTCAGAGAGCAAAACAAAGTGAAAGTACAAATCTTGCTATCTAATGTAATCATTATGAAGAAATAAGCAAGCATCCATTGAAAAACAGGGAGTTGACCTTCAAGACACATATATATATATTTGAAATTGTATTTATTATTTTTATTTTATACATATGAGTGTACTGCCTGCATGTATGTGAGAACACTGTGGCAGAGGTCAGAAGAGGGCTTTGGATTCCCCTGGAACTGAAGTTAAGGACTGTATGTAGCTGCCATGTTGGTGTTGAGACTCTAATCCTGGTCCTCTGCAAGAGCGGTCAGTACTCTTAACTGCTGAGCCATCTCTCCAGCCCCATGTAGACACAATTTAAATTATCGTTTAATAAAATTCATTGAATTGTTAATATTACAAGTTCAACATAGCAGATATAGATAGAGAACCTAAAGAAGAGCATGAAGTTCTCTAAAGTCAGGCAGAAAAGTATGGAAGACACAAATGGAAGAAAAGTTATGAAAACTGGAATAATCAAATTTACAAATCATTATCTGAAGTCCAAATCTGAACGTCACACAAATTCAGTTTTTTAAAAATTGAATTTAGTCAAAACCAATTTATGAATCAAGTAGCTGAAACCCAACTTAATTCAGGATCTTCAACAAAAAAATATGACATGGGGATGTTTTCCAGGACAGATGTGTAAGTACAGCAGGAAAACACAGGAGTCATCACAGCAATGACATGGCCTTGGTTGGTCTGTCACATTCTGAACACTGTTGTGTAACCACAGGCTTGTTGGCTGCTTTTGAGTGGTTACACTTTAGTTCTGGTTTTCTTTGCAATTGACATATTAAAAGAAACAGTTCAAAGCTGGCCAGTTTCACTTCATTTCCCAAATCATGCAGGGATGGGTTCACTCCTGAGTGTTGTCTGGCTTACTTGTTCATGAGTCTTGGGTGTGATTTCTGGAAAGCAAAGCTTAATAAATTGAAACTCACATTAACAAATTCGAAATGTCTATAAATTGACACCTCAAAATATAAGGATTCACTGCACAGCAGAAAATAAGAAGAAACAGAAGAGACAAGTAAGAGGAGTAAAGAGAGAATGACGAGGAGGAGAAAGAAGTGAGAAGGTGAAGGGGGGAAGAGGAGGAGGAGGAGGCAATGGACGTACATAGAACTGGAGAATGCATCAGTGTTCCCCAGAGTAGACTAGGTTGTAGGAATAACGAAATAATGGAAGCCAGACAAAAGGAGTCAAACAATGTGTTTGTTTAAAAGTATGTCATATGTGCCGGGTGTGGTGGCACACGCCTTTTATCCCAGCACTCAGGAGGCAGGGGCAGGTGGATCTCTGTGAGTTCAAGTCCAGCCTGGTCTACATACTGACTTCCAGGACAGCTGGGGCTACAGGGAGACCCTGTCTCCAAAAAAAAAAGACCAATAAGTAAATAAAAGTATGTCATATGAAATTATGTACAAAATAAAATTACATTTCCAGCCAAAGAGGCAAAGTAAAAGTATATTCATATATATAAGTTTTGCTACCTGTTGGTAATTACTAAATTCAGACAGATTCCAAAGATGGAGTTACACACAGTCCTCGAAAGGATCCAATGAATAAAGGATTGTTTGTATTTGACTATGGCTGTGAATGAGGAATGTGGGGTTAGCACAAGAAGTTAAAACCCTCTGGTTGAAAAATAAGAAAGATTTTTAAAAAGAAGGGCACAATCTATTGTTGAAGAGCATTTGGGAAACACAATGGGATCTCCACTAACTCAGAGATGGAAAGTAAGCAGTGACTACAATGACACTATATTAGCACAGCATACTTTTGTCAGGCTTATCTAGATGAAGAGATTAGACATCAGCCACACATTCCTAAGTCATTTAGTTGCTTTTGATGCTAAGAAAGTTAAAGTAGGAAGAGAATTTTATATAGAAAACTAAATGAGATTGTTGCTGAACTAATAATTCTACATTACCACTTAAGTGACATATCATATTGAATACAAGAAATTTCTCTCTGATTATTTCATAATGCTATGATCTAGGGTTTCAGACTTCATTGTTGTAACTCTAAAGTTCAATTATCACATTCACAATTTGTGACTTTTAAATTTCACACTACTAGGACATATAAAAGAAAGGATAAAGTTCTAGCAGAAAAAAAGAAATGAAAGTATGAGCTTTCGTTACATGATCAAAAAGACAATTTGAGTTATCAGATGGGATGAAAGTCGACAGGGCTCTTACTTATCAACTCAGCAGTTATCAAAGTAGAAATTTGATTTGGGCTCCAAGAAGGGACTTTGCCCAGTGCAGGACATCAGTAAAAATAGATGAAATGTTTGAATCTCACAGTTTAAGGGATGTACAGGGATAGAAAGTAAAAGCAGCCAGGATGTTATTTGATAATAACATTTATAGAGACAAGAATTGAAAACAGTTATCAATGAGGATGAAGGTGAATTGAATTATTTCTGGCTCTTTTTATTATCTCAGAATTGACATTTTATATCTTTATCCCCAAAGTTAAAAGAGTGAGGAAACAAGAGAGCCAGAACCAGTTCTAAATGGGACTAGCAGTCCTCATGCATTTCATAAATTTTTGAAATATGGATAACTATAGATAGTTCTTGAAATGATAGTCAAAGTAAGTTTTATGACTTAGAATTGACTGCTATATTGTTAGGGACATTATACAGTTTACTAATAAACAATTTCAGACTGTCTGTTGAACATGTTCCAAGCAAATACAGAATCATATAAATAGAAAATAAGACTGAATCATGTCTAATACATCACATATTAAGTGTCCAATATTCCACATAGTATGTCCAAAATGTTAGTAAATAAATACAAAAAGTCCCTCAGAATACACCCCAGTAAGTTCTAGCGCTTAAACCTCTTAATAGCTGGATGGCAAGATATACAGCTTTTAAAAAAACAATTGGTAAAAACAAATAAGAAATAGTATTTTTAGACTTTAAGATTTTAAAGGTTATTTTAACAGTTTTATTTAAGCATAGACCTCAGTCTATAATAACTCTAAATAAGAAGTCACATAGCAGTAGAAATAACATAAACACATTTTTATTTTCTCAAACAAATCTCTTGGGCCAATTTAAAGTAACACTCCAGTTTTGCCTGCATAGGAAATGGTGAGTTTTTGTCTGTGCAGAAAATAGTGTGGAAAATTACTTTACTCTTTAACATTAGAGCTTTCTGTTTTCGCTTTATCCAGAGTACACAAACAGACATTTGTGGAAACAAATCAGACT
>NW_008344488.1:6484961-6496542 GCF_000622305.1 Nannospalax galili | reverse complement strand
ACACACACACACACACACACACACACACACACACACACATATGTATATATGATATAGGCATATATATGCAAGTACATTAAATTGGATAAAGTGGGGGGAAAGTGGAGGGATCTAAATACCATCAAACTATATTGTATGTAAATTTCAGAAATTCAATTGAAACTAAAGTTGTAAAAATAAAATGAAATAGTAGTGGTAAATTGAGTGGAACAATTCTAAAGCATATCTCACATCTGCCATGCTAAAGTTCTTTATATCTACATAAGATCTGATATCCTGTTTCAAAACAAGAAAATGGGGCCAATGAGCATCAGTTGGTACCTAAAAAGACTAGGTTAAACCATCAATAACCAGTCAGAGATATGTTAAAAAGCTATTCCTTGATTGAAGTGATGCTTCATAAATGCCCTATTGGTAGTGCAGTCCTAGATACCTGATCATCATCTGAAGTCTCAATGACATCTCCAATGAAGAAAGAATCACTTCTTTCTCTAATATAACTCTAGTTAATCATTTATTTCCAGAATGGAATCTCTTTCCTATTCTAGACTCTTAGTGTTTTCTATGTTTCATTATCCTAAGGATACAGCTGAAGCTTCTCTGAACACTTTAGGACAGGACATAACATTTTTCTTCTGTAATTCATTTTTTGAAAAAATTCAAATACTGATCTGACCATTAAACTATACACAAAATAAATAGTAGGAAGTTTGCTCAACCGCAGCCTACACTTAACATTTTATTCTTAATCAGCTTACTTGGAGCTGCTTTGTGGATGTTGACAGTAGCTCCAAAAGCTGCTTCCCAGGAAGGTAGAATTCAAAGAAATCTCAGTATATTGAAGTTTTCTGTGGATCCCATTGATGAATGTTAGCCTCAGAATTACAAGAACATTACTCTGTCATAAATACCGTGGAAATCCTTCCTTTTACTTTCCATCTTGATCAATTTTCATTGCTAGAAATGGAGAAGGATGATAAATGATGATGGTTAGATGATAGGTAGATATATAGATGATAGAGCAATAGATGATAGATAGATATTAGATAGATAGATAGATAGATAGATGATAGATAGATGATAGATAGATAGATGATAGATGGATAGATGATAGATAGAGATAGATAGACGGAGAGAGGGATAGAGAGATAGATAGGTGATACATAGATAGACAGATATAGAAAATAGATAGATGATAGATAGAAGATAGATAGATAGATAGATGATAAATGGATGATAGACTTATATTGTCCATAATTATAAAGAAAGGAAAGTCTTAGAAACAGTTCAGTAGAGGGCCTGGAGAGATGGCTGAGCAGTTAAGAGCACTGACTGCTCTTGCAGAGGACCAAGGTTCGATTCCCAGCACCCACATGGCGGCTACAAACCTTCCTTAACTCCAGTTCCAGGGAAATCCGAAGCCCCCTTCTGACCTCCACAGTATTGCATGACACAGGTGAACTCATATACATGCAGACAATACACTTGTACACATAAAAAATAAAAATAATAAATAAAATGTTCAAAAATTTTAAAATGTAAAACAGACATGGTGGCACACGCCTTTAATCCCAGCACTTGGGAGGCAGAGGCAGGCAGATCTCTGTGAGTTCAAGGCCAGCGTGGTCTACATAGTGAGTTCCAGGACAGCTGGGGCTACAGGAAGACCCTGTCTCAAAAACACTAAAAAAGAAAAAAAAATTAAAAAACAATTCAGTAGAAAGGGAAGCATTTAAAGGATTAATTAGCAAAGCTTATAGAAAAGTTTTATGTATTTCAGACTCCTTATGCATTGCTTGTGTTGACAGTTTGAATACTCCATTATTCTTTTCAGTTTATTTTGTCTATGTGTTGCTAACACTCTCTTCTAAAAAGAATGACATATATCTTGAGCATAACTGAAGATCTTGATTTTCCTTTATATCACATAATGTCTTATAAACTATCATGGGATATTTTGTTCATGTTTTACTTATCCCAATCATTAAATATACTGTGTTCCCAAAAAATGTTTTACTAAGTTTCTAACCATTGCACAGTTTTCTAATTAATACCGAGGACCTGGTATTTCTTCATGCATTCTACTTTGCTCCAAACCACGTCTTCCTTTACTCTCATATATACATTACATTTTAGTAATATGAAATCAAAGGGATTAAAGTAGATTAAATGATTCTTGGCACAATTCACTGATATGGAAAAAAATAATATGAACATTTATTTTGTATTATCAGCTTGTTAATACAAGTTATATATTAAATTTTATAAATTGCTGTTTATATAACATCTAGGTACAAAGAAATTAATTTATTCTTAAAAATCATATAATAGGAAAAGCTAGACAGAAAAGACAAAATGTTTCATGTGGTAAGAAATGAAGTATCAACAATGCTCAAACACTCAAACACATGCTTTTGGTGTGTTAATTGAGATTTTCTGTCATGGACAATATGCTATTAGAGATGAGGAGAATGATTACATAAGTCTATATTATTAGCAAACATCCTGTATGACTTTCCATTTTATACAATGTGTACAAGAAAGCACATATAAGAAAGTGTGTTCATGAGCAGCTACTCAATTGTTTGAAAAACTCCACTGATTCACTTAATACTTCATTTAAATGTTTCATGAGGATTGAGATTATGGCTGCTGGTGGCATCCATGTGAGCCATTCTGTAGGGATAGTTGGTGGCTGAGGCCAAGGACATTAATGGCTTTATGTTTTCCCTTCACATGCCTAATGCTTTATTATATAACCGGTGATTTACTCAACTGCATACGTATTTTCCTTTTTGTACTAATAAAAGGGTATAGATGGGAATAAAATGTTATAGATGGTAAAACATAGAAATGTGCTCTTTGAAATACTTGTTTTCAGGATCCAAGAACATAATCTATATCTAAAATAAGTTAGTTACTTCATTCATTCAGTCAGTAGGTACAATAGAAGAGTGGGAATTTGGTTTCTAAAAAAAGCATTTTTGAAGCATTTAAATGGATTTACAGCAAAGCCATCACTGACTGCACTGACTACTTGAACAGGATTTTATATTTACTTTATAAACTTCAGTTTTTACATTGCAAACAAGCTTTTGTGTTTGAGAAAATTGCTTTTTTTCTCTCTTTGTTGCATTTACCCTGGTGGCAAAGAAATTTTCACATGTGGTTCAATGAGAATGACTTCTAAATATAAGGATATGTACTTAGAATACAGTAAGAAAGTATGTTGGTCCAGGAATGTGACAAGATTAGTTTTTCTCTATATTAGTTTTTCTATCTCCTATTTACAGTACCACATAGACAAACGTACTTCTCACCATTCATCAAAAAGTCCCCATTTTTTAAAAACATGTTATTTATTATTTTTATTTTTTATGTGTATTAGTGCATTGCCTGGGTGTATGTAAGAACACCCGTGTCATGCAATGCCAGTGGAAGTCAGAAGAGGGTTTCATGTCCCCTAGAACTGAAGTTAAGGATGATTATTACCTGCCATTTGAGTGCTGGGAACCAAACCCACGTCCTCTGAAAGAGCAGCTGTGCTCTTAAATAACAAGTAATCTCTCCAGCCCCACAAAGAAGCTTCTTCTTGCAACAGCAAGAGACTATTACACAGTTACACAACTGGTTAAACTCAGAACATAAGTGTCTTGAGCTGACCAGCACTAAGTAATTCCACTACAATGCAACCGCTACACTGCAGTCCCAGGGAACCCAGCAGAAGACAAGGCAAAAAGAATATTAACGCATCTCTCAACTCTCATCAGCGATGTTTCATCCTGTAACAGACAGTAACTCAGAAAGCCACAACTGGCCAAAATGCAGAGAATAAGAAATTTCAGAATGCTTATTCCTGAATAGGACACCTACAGCAAACCGCTGCTACCCAAGTCCCAGGGACCATTGCAAAAGAGGGACAGAAAAGATTTTAAGAGCCAGAGGTGGTGGATGATCACAGAGAAACTGTTTTCTAGGTGTCTGGGAAGTTACTCATATGAATTCACAGCAATGATAACAACCTGCATAAGATCCAAGCAAGCTTAATTAAGCCAGACAAAATCAAAGTGTAGAAGTGGGACACTGAGTGTGAAGGCTCAGCTTTATCTGAGGAACAGGTATTTCTACAGTATGATGAATCCTTTTAGCTTATGCAAGGAGTGGTATAACTGGATCATATGGTAGATTCACTTTTAGTTTTTTGCGAGTTCTCCACACTGCTTTCCACAGTGGTTACATGAGTTTGCATTCTCAGCAATAGAGAATGACCATTCCCCTTTCTCCACATCGTCCTGAGCATTTGGTGTCTCATTCTCTTGAATTAAACGGGGATAAGATAGAATCTTAAAAGTGGTTTTATCTGCATTTCTATAATTATTAAGGATGTTGAGCATTTTTTGAGGTATTCCTTAGCCACATTTATTTCTTTGAGAACTCTCTGTTCTGGCCTGTAGCCCCTCTTTTTATTGGGTAATTTATTTTCTGGTTTCTCTGATTTTGAGTTCTTTGTATATTCCGGATATTAATCCTCTGTCTCATGTGTAGTTGGTAAAGATTTTTCTCCCATTCAGTGAGTTTCCTCTTCACTTTCTTGGTTATTTTGGTTTCACTTTGTGGGATAGGTGTGTCTTCCAAAACAACTAGCAACAGCTGGATGTCTGAACCCTAAGAGACTTCATAGAAAGAAAGGGAGACAGTCACCCATCCCACCCAATTTGTCGGCTTCAATTGCATAAGGAGGAGAGTCTTAGGACATATAAGGAAGAAGCCAGGGAGGCTGCCCTAGCTTTGCCATTTTGGCAGTGCTCTGGTGGCCAAGGATCTCGAAAGCTAAGCCAAGATGTATGGAAAAGAGCCCACTCCCAGACATCATAAACTCTGTAAGGAAATCCAAATACACTGTGTCAGTGTTGTTGGTCTTTTTAGGACAGCATGAAGGTTGAGAAGGGCACACACAGTGTGCCTCACAGTGTGGGGGTCTGGGAACCGAGATTGCATGCAACGTGGGCCTCGCTGAAGTGACTTCACTTTGCACACTTATTGATTGCTGGTGTCTGATTTAGAAAGTCCTTTCATACACCTATATATTGGAGGATACTACCTATATTTTCTTCTAGCAGTTTCAGTGTTGACAGTTGTATATTGAGGTCTTTGATCCATTTGAAGTTGACTTTTGTGCAGGGTGAAAGATAAGTTTGCAATTTCATACTTCTATAGGTGGAGATCCACTTTTGCTCACACCATTTGTTGAAGATGCAACCTTTCCTTCATTGTGTGTTCTTAGAACCTTTGTCAAATATCAGTTGGGTGAAATTGTATGTGCTCATATTTGGGTCCTCTATTTTGTAACATTGATCTACATATCTGTCTTTGTGCCAGTACCAATTGTTTTTATGACCATAGCTCTGTAATGCATCCTGATATATATGTATAGTAATTCCCTCAGTGTTGTGGGTTTTTTTTTTTTGCCAATTTTGCTTTCGCTATTTGGGTTTTTTTGTGATTCCAAATAAAGTTTAGAGTTATTTTTATCTGCTCAGTGAATAATTGTAGGTATTTTGATTGAAATTTGCATTGAACCTCTTTGGTGAGATGGTCATTATTCACAATATTAATTCTACCAATCCATGAGCACGGTAGGTCTCTCAATCTTCTGGTGCTGTCCTCCATTTCTTTCTTTATAGATTTAAAATTTTCATTATAGATATCTTTAATATTTGGTGAGTTTTTTCCCAAATATTTTTTGAGGTTATTGTGAGTGGGAGGATTTCTCTGAATAATTTTTCAGGTTGCCTGTTACTAATATATAGAAAGGGTACTGATTTTTGTAAGTTGGTTTTGTAACCTGCCATATAACTGAAAGTGTTAGTCATTTCTAACAGTTTTCTGATGGAATTTTTGAGAACGTTTATGTATAATACATATTCTGAAAATCCTGATAATTTAACCCCTTCTTTTAAAATTACAACTCCTTTAAATTTATTCTCTTGTGTTATTGCTCTTCCAAGAGTTTCAAGCACCAAATAGAAAGGGGTGGAGTTAGTGGGCATCCCTGTCTGTGTCCTGACTTGAATAGGAATGCATCCAGTTTTTCTCTGTTTAGAATGATGTAGGCTGTGGGTTTGTTGCATACAGTTTTATTGTGTTGAGGTATTTTCCCTCTGTACCTATTTGTTCTAGGACTTTTAACATAAATATATGTTGGATTTTGTAAAAGGCCTTTTCTGCATCTATTGAGATGATTCTGAAGTTTTTGTCTTAAGATAATTTAAATAATATTCGTTGTAGATCTTCTTGGAATGTCTGGTAGAATTTACTGTGAATCCATTTGTCCTGGGCTTCTGTTAGTCAGGAGGTTTTGAATTACTGTTTTGAATTTCCTTATTTTCAATGGGTCTGTTTAAGCTGTTGATCTTTTCATGGTTTAACTTTGGTGGTGCCCATGGCTTTAGAAATGTATCCATTTCTTTTAGATTTTCAAATTTAATGGAGTATATATTTTTATAGTTATCCCTTACAATGTTTTATATTTTTTGGCATCTGTTTTGATGTTTCCAATTTCATCTCTGATTTGTTTATTTGGATTTGTTCTTTCTTTCTTTTGGTTAACTAGTCTACGGTTTTATCTTGCTTAACTTGTCAAAAAATCATCCCTTAGATTCATCAATTTCTCTCTCTCTCTCTCTCTCTCTCTCTCTGTTGTTTTCTTTGTTTCTATTTCATTATTTTTTGCTCTGAATTTTTTTTTTCTCATCTACAAGGTTTGGGTTGGATTCTTTTTGCCTTTCAAGAGTCTTGAGTTGTACTGTTAAGTTATTTACAAGTATTCTTTCTGATTTTTTTAATGTGGGCACTAAGAGGTATAAAATTCCCTCTTAGGATTGCTTTTGAACCATGCCAGAGGTTTGCTGTGTTGTATTCATAATGTAGTTTAGTTCCAGGAATACTTTTCTTTCTTAATTTCTTCTTCAACCCATTTGTCATTCAGAAGTGTGTTGTTTACTCTCCATGAGTTTCTTTTAGTTACTAGAAATTGCCTTCTGTCAATTATAAGCTTTATTGCATTATGCTCTATTAGAATGTGTGGAATTATTTCAACTGTTTTATATTTGTTGGGATTTGTTTTATATCCCAGAGTGTGGTCAATTTAGAAATACTTGAATGGGCTGTTACATAGGTGTGTTTTTGGTGCTTGGGTGGGATAGTCTGTAGATATCTGTTAGGTTCATTTTATATAAGATGCCATTTAATTCAGTTGTCTCTCTGTTTATTATTTGTTAAGCTGACCTGTCTATTGAAGGTAGTGGGGAATTGAAGTGACCTACTATTACTGTGTTGGAGTTAATCTATGTTTTATAGTCCTGGACTACTGTTGCAATTTAAAGTCTGTTTGTCATATATTAGATCTCCAACCTCTGTTTGTTTCTCAGTGCTATTTGTTTGGAATATTTTTCCCTCATTTCACCCTAAAGAAGTGTCTATCCTTTAAGGTGAGATGAGTTTTTTGAAGAAAACAAAAAGATGGGCTTTTGTTCCTCATCCATTTCACTACCTGTGTCTTTTGGCAGGGGAGATGAGGCCATTGATACTTAGTGTTATTTTTGAAAGATTAGTATCAGATACTGTCATTTTACCTTTTTTATTTGTGTCCCTGTTTTGTGTTTCCATTATATATCTTTCTTTGTTTTCTTTCTGTATCCCCTGGGTATACTCATTCCTATTTCTGGAAGGCTGGTTTTGGTGGACATGAATTCTTTTAGACTATTCAAATCATGGAAAATTTTCTGTTCCACTTTGACTATGATAGATAGTTTTGCTGAGTAAAGTATTCAGGGTTGGCATCCATGACCATTTAGAGCTGGAAAGACTTTGGTCCAAGATGTACTAGCTTTCATAGATGCATTGAAAAGTCAGCTGAAATTCTGATGTTTATTCTTTTATGTGTAACTTGTTTTCTCCAGCCACTTTCTGTCCCCTCTCTTTGTTCTGTACATTTAATGCTTTTACTATGATATGCCATGGAGAGTTTCTGTTCTGATTATGTCTAATTTGTATTCTTTGTGCTTCTTGAATCTATATAGGCATGTCTTTTCTTAATTTAGGGATGTTTTCTTCTACAATCCTGTTGAAGATCTGATCAATGCCATGCTCTTTCCTGTAGGCTGTGTACATTTGGCCTTTTCATGTTCTCCCACATCTGCATATTCCATTCATCTGTTTTTTTTCCTTTTAATTTTGAATTTTCTTTCCTTAAGGAGTCCAGATGTCAACTTTGTCACCCATTCTTGCTATTCTGTTTTCTGTTTCATTCATTCTGCTTATGAGGCTTTCTCCTGTTTTTATCCAATTACCTTGTTGAGTTTGACAATTTCATGTTCATTTAGGTTTTGGTTTGCTTCAATATTTTTCTCTTTTGTGAATTCACTTCTCTCGTCCTGGATTGTTTTTGATATTTAATTAAGTCACTTTTTTGCATATTCCTGAGCTTTTATCACAAGTTTATGCCTATCATCTTTGAGTTGTTTTCTTTAAATTCTTTGATCATCTTTATAATTTTTCTTTTAAATTTGGTATCCCTGTTTCTTCAGGGTAGTTCTCATTGTAGTGAACTTGTTTAAGACTAGTGGGATTTTAGGGGGACATATTCAGAGAATTGGCCTGTTCTACAGCACCAGATGTGTGTTTTACCCCTAGGAGTGGGCATTATATCCACTCAAAAATTTGCTGGTTGTACATATGCTAGACATGCCACTATTGCACTAGCAGGAACATCTTGTTTTGCATGTTGATAGTGCAGCTTGTGGGGTCCATTATTGAGCAGAATTCTAGGGAATGATTCTCTCTCAGCCATTTGCAAATGGCAGAATTTTCCAGCTTATTGCAAGCTTGATTTCTCTGTCTCCTGCATTCACATCATGCAGTGTCTTCAACAATAACCTTTTGTCATCCTTTTCTGATGTACAACCAACATTACTGGTGATGGCATTTATTGTTTGGGGAACCTGTAGGGCCCCTCTGTCCAACAGCTCATAGAAGGGCTACCCACGTCTGGCACTGGGATTTTCATTTACTGATCTTATGGCTTCTAGTAGGGCTTTCTTCCATTCCGGAGGGTTCCTTTTGTGCTTTAGTCCTTTCTTTTTTTTCTTTCTTCTTCTTTTTTTTTTCTTCACGTGTATTGGGATAATTTTTTCCCTTATATTCCCATAGTTATTTGTATAGTCCTCCTTCTCCCCTTCCCCCTAAACTACATATTCCTCCCTTAGTGACTACCTTTCTCCTATTACTCATCTCTCTCAGTTTCTTTTTTTCCTTTACTTCTCTATTTCCCTATCATATTTCTGGTTCCTGAAGTTCAATCAAGATATCCACTCACTTATAAGGATTTGGTGTTAGGATATACAAATGGGGGAAAGCATCCCTACTTGTATTTACTTTTTCTGAGTCTGTGTTACTTCACTTAGTATAACAGTTTCTCAATCAATCCACTTACCTGCAAATTTCATTATTTCATCTTTCTTTACTGCTGAGTAGAACTCCATTGTGTAAATGTACCACATTTTTGTTAACCTCTCGTTAATTTAGAGGTACTTAGGATGTTTCCAACTCTTAGCTATTGTGAAAAGAGAAGCAACAAACATGGTTGTACAAGTGTCTCTGTAATAGGATAAGTCCTTTGGTATATGTTGAGTAGTATAATCAGGACATATGGTGCATTTTTAGTTTTTTAAGAGTTATCCACACTGATTCGTCAGTGACACATCTGACAGAGTTTTAACATCCAGAATATATAAAGAAATCAAAAAACAAAGAACCAAGAAATAAATGACCCAATTAAAAGATGGGCTAAAGATCTAAACAGAGAGTTCTCAAAAGATGAAATAAAGATGGCTAAGAAACATCTTTAAATGTCTTTTACATCATTAGTAATTAAGAAGATGCAAATTGAAACCACTTTAAAATTCCACATTTCCACAATCATACTTGATAGGTAAATCAAGGCAAGATGGGAGAAAGCACCAGGGCACAGACAAGAACTCCAGTGAGATAGAGTTTATTGGCAGAGAAAATGCATGGGATAGTTCCCTGTTCAGGGCAGAGGAGCTGTCAGTTTACAGGCTGTTGGCTGGGGGTTTTATGGGGGGGGGTTGGGGGATGTGGAAGATGGGACAATATTTTAAAACAAGTTAGGTGGGGGAGAGAGTCCAAGGGTTATCAGGAGAGAACAGCCTCTGTCAAACCTGCCCCTTCCATCCCCTCCTGTCAGCCAGGATCTGGGTCATGGGATAAAGGGTCTATTTGTCTTCTAAGATTATCAAAGGGGAAGCAGGCTGTGCCAAAACAGCTCAGATAACAAATGAGTCTCAAGTCAAAAGTGTAGTGAGTCTGTTTGTCTTGTCTGCAGATGCTCAGGGTGCTCATTAACTCAGTTCCTGTGATTCCAAAGGGTTTGCAAAACCTTGAGGCCCTGTTCCATTGGGGAGGGGGTTGCTGTAGATCTGAACCTTAATAATAAGATAAAGAGAAAAAAAATGATACAAAATGCTGGCATGGATGTGGAGAAAGGGGAATGCTCACTCACTCCTGGTAGGATTGCAAACTCATGCAACCCTTATGCAGAGCAGTGTGAAGCACTCTAAAAAAAACAAAAATGAACCCACCATATGACCCAGTTATACCACTCCTTAGCATATTCCCAAAGGACTCATCCTATTCCAACATTTGCTTTTACTAAAAATTGAACAGTTCCACTACTACAAAATCTGTGTTTGAAAGAAAGAATCAACAGTTTATTTAGATACACAAAATCCTTTTACCTACCTGTGAGTTTGGAGCCTGGAAAAAAGTTAGATACCAGAAAAACCCTTTTTCCCCCCTGCTTATTATTTATTTTTTCCTCAAATCTTAAATGCATTACATTAGTAACACCATCTAAGAACTGGGTAATCTCAAAACTTTTGACATTTTGGGAGCCAAGAGGGGGAATAGAATGATTTCAATAACACTGCAAAATAGCAGAGTCAATTTTTCCTTGCATCTCAGTAAACATGGGCTTCTTAAACAAAAAGAAATAAACCTTAGTCATATAATTCATCTCTTTTACCACAACTGAATCTTTCCAAAATTAGATTTTGAAAACAAATAAACAAGTAAACAAACATTCATTGCTTCTCACTGCACAGAGCTGTGCTTTGTAAATTCTGAGCACATTACAAACTCTAATGTAAGTATTTTATAACTTAAATGTTGAGTTATCAAATGGAGTAAGTAAATCAAGTAATTAAAATATTTAACTTTAAAAGTGAAATGATCAAATAATTAAAAATTTAAGATATAGCCACTGGAGAGATGGCTCAGTGGTGAAGAGGACTGACTGTTCTTGCAGAGGACCTGGGTTCGATTTCCAGCCACCCACATAGTGCTATGAAGCATCCTTAACTCCAGTTTCAGGGGAATCTGAGGCCCTCTTCTGACCTCCGAAGCATTGCATGACATGGGTGCACTCACATACATGCAGGCAATGCACTCAGACATATAAAAAAATATTTTAAATTAAAAAATTAATATATGAAATGAATTA
>NW_008344488.1:6483470-6484569 GCF_000622305.1 Nannospalax galili | reverse complement strand
ATATAAATATATATACAATTATTATATACTATACTAAAAAGACACCCACAGAGAGAAAAACAGATGTTTCTCAAACTAAAGTGAGGATATACACACATACATCAATTAAAATTTGAAAATATACCAAGTGTAAAATGCATTAACTGTAGAAAGCATGACTTAACAGCATAGTGAGCAGCATCATGAGAAAGTCATTTTTCACATACTGTTAGCACTGGAAAAGACCAAAATTCAAAATTTTATTATGATTTCTACTTGTTGCATCATAAAGAAAAATAAACTGCAATTTAAAAATATAAGTCAAGCATGTCTGTACTTGTGTTTGTGTATGTGTGTATATATTTCCAAATTTATAAAATATATATATCCACTTAGTATATGAATGTTGTTCATGTTTTTAGTATATTTATTTGCATATATATTAATATTGTATATTTAGTCATTCCTTCATATCTGGGCTGTTTAGCTCTAGGACTCTCCCTTTGATTCTTCATATACAAAGGTCCACAGACAATCAAGTCCCTTAATGAAATGGCATGGGGTTTCCACATTATGTACACATATCTGCATGTATTTTTTAAATCATTATATATAGTTAACAATAATATCTAATATATTGTAAGTTAAATACTTTTAAAATAATTATCAAATAATAACAAGAAAATGTTTATATCAATGTTTCTTTTAAAAGTATTTATTTATTTTTATTTTATGTGTATAAGTATTATTACACTTGCATGTATGTAAATGGATCCATGTCATGGATTGTCCATTGAACCCAAATGTGGACATCTGATCCTTTAAAACTGGAGTTAAGGACCATTATTTGCCACCATGTGGGTGCTGGAATCTGATCTCAGGTTCTCTGCAAGGACAGCCAATGCTCTTAACCACGCAATGTTTCTTAATAAATATTTTCTATTTATGAATGGTCTAAGCACTGAATGTTAAGCTTACATATATAGAGTACGAACTGCACTTGCAAATTATATACACATACACATCTATACACATAAGAGATGCTCACATGTGTATAAATATGAATGAAAATGATATTTGATTCTCATTATCATGTTATATAGATTGATTTACAAATATG
>NW_008344488.1:6454309-6483397 GCF_000622305.1 Nannospalax galili | reverse complement strand
CACTGTGAATAATTAAGGAAGAAAGTTTAAATAAGTCAAATAATTACTAAACATAAAATAATTGAGTAGGCTCCATTTGCAAAATGAAATGTTATACATTCTGAAATTGAGCACAAGTATATAATATGACACAAGTGAATCTTAAAAAAATTTAGCAAAGTCACAAGAAGTGACTTTGAAAGTGAATTTTATTTTGTAACATGTTCTTTTATTTCATTTGAGGTTGTGCAAATGTGCTTCCCCAATCAATCATTTGTTCATATTAGAAAGATTATATTAAAAGTCCATTGTGTGTTGTTATTTTCTATGTATTGCAAGTCAAAACAGAAAACATTAAGAAGTTGACACTGCAAAGAAATTCTATAGTATGTATGAGAACACCAATAACTGACAAATCTTACAGTAGGCAAAAGTGATTATTTTAAAAATATTTTACTGATGAAACATTATTTAGTTATTGAAAGAATAATAACATTTTCTATAATAAGTACAAACTAAAGGGGCAAGAGGCTATTAAACCTGCATTGTAGTGAAAGAATCTTAAACACAGACAAAAGAAAAGAAAAACACATCCATGAAGCCACAGGAACTCATACCACACTAGGCCAGCAAACAAGCAAATGCGGAATAAGAAAGTAACAAACAGTATCACAAAGACGCAAAATGACAAGAATTATTGAAGATCTTCCAAAAACAACTCTGAATGTTAATGTAATTTTTGCAATGAAAAGGCATAGACTATCAGATTGGGTTAAAAAATCAGTACTCACCTGTTTGATGGCTGCAAGAAACACACCAGAGTTGTAAAGACAAACACAGTTCAGCGTGAAAAACAATGGGAAAAGAATTCAACCAATTTATCAGAACTGGGAGTTGATCCTTCTTCTCGGCTAAAGTATGTAATAAAGGGATAAATGCCAAAAATACTATGTAGCAACAGCAACAAAAAAAAACAAGTGATTTTATTATTTATTTTTGAGTATATACATCATGATCACTAAGTAACCACTTTTAAAAATAAATGTTTTTTGGTCTAGGTACAATTAAATGTTAACATATGAAAATTAAGAAATATTCTCAAACAAATAGTTGAATAAAAATTTTTGTCTTCTGTATTGTTATAAATCACATGCAAATTTTTCAACAGCAATAACATGTTTTGAAAGGTTGAAATCTTTACTACTGACTTTAAAACTAGATAGTAGAAAAAAAAAGCTCCCTACTTGGGATATTTACATACAAACTTTTAAATTAAGAGCAATATGTTGAATGAATAACATCTTTTTGTTTGAGATTTGAGTGTTCAGGGTGGGAACCAGACATAACTTCTCATGCTGTTAATCATGTGATTAACTAATTAACACTGTGGAGGGTCAGGCAGGAAAACGGTGGTAAGTTCCAAGATAGCCTGGGCTGTGCAGTGAACACTTGATTGGTTGGGCCAGTGTTACAGCAAAATAATCCCTCTATCCAAAATAAATAAATAATTTTAATATAAAAAAGACAAATTAAAAAACAACAGAGTGTTCAGAGTGAAATGACGCACGAGTTGGAACAATAATCCATCCTTCATTGTCGGAACCAAGCAACTTTACAGTTGTTGGTTGCACCAATAGTATGTTCTAATCCCACTCTACACTAAAGAGAGATCCAAAAATATCTCTCTCAGCATAGCATTTATGCACATGTACTTTTTGGAAAAAAGATAAATTGCTACATTTTAAAATTTAATTGTATCTTGTTAGGCTGCTTTTGAATACCATATCGACTACTCATGTCTGTATCTTTAGGTTTGTGTTTTTTATTTTGAGTACCCACTGAAAATAAAAGGAATGATTAGTGGGGAGGAAGAAGAAAGATCGTCATTGAGGAAAGATAATAAAACAGAGGTAAAGAGAATAATTGTGAGAGAGATTTAAGGGGGACAGGGATGGGATGCAAAGCAGTAAAAGAGACTGGGGAAGGGATAACTAACAAAATGAAAAGATTTTAACTAGAGTTACCACACACAAAGGACTGTGTTCATCCCACAAGCTAGTGGTTGGCAAATAAAAGGTCCAGTGTGAGGTGTAAGATAGCCCCTTTTTAATTATTGGCCAGAGATACACCAGTGACTCCCAACAAACAATACAGGCTATTGTCTTTGCTCTTGATTTTCCACTAGAAATTCATGAAAAGACTTTTTTGCCCAAGATATCATACACAGTGGTGGCAGGATATGGAAAAATCAAATTGGTGCTGACAAACAAGGAAATTTGTTCTCTGCTTACTAGCTTTCAGAGAACTGGAAGTTCTATGCAAGTTGTTGCAGGATAAACATCAATCAAAGAGATATCTTTCAAATAAAAGCCAGACTAATGCCATATACCACCATCCTTTGTTTCTTGATTTTGTTTTTAATCATGTGACCTAAGTATATTTACTGCATAGAATTTGGCATAAGCTATAAAATTAAATAAATCTGGCTTTGCAAAGTTCAGTTATTATCATAATTATTTGGAAATGTACATGTCAAGATGCAAATCACCTTTTCATCACTTATTCCATATTCTTTTATTTAATTTCACTCCCATTAACATTTTCTATGTGTCTATGTGTCTATGGCTAGACTGCTGGAATCCAAATTTAGTTATTCAGGGCTGTATTATTATCTATATTTCTCAGACAATGAAAATGAATCAAGAAAGTATAAATAAAATAAACAAGGTCAAGGATTTGGAGAACAGTGGGAGTATTTATAAATATTAAATCAAGAGGAAGGGAGCAGAGTAACCTTCCTTCAAAATCTCTTTCAAAACATCTTTCCTATGTGTTAAAATACACAGAATCATATACGTAGAATTCAATCCACTATTTTTCTCAAAGAGTTACTAACACTGACCCAATAATTGAGTTAGGGAAGAATTGCTGAAGAAAATAGGTATCCAAATTTTTATTTTTCTTATTTTCTTATCACCACAAGACAATTTTCCAGCACATTGCTCTGAGAGGATAACTGTATTTATAATTAATTTTCTCAGTTACAATATGCTTGGTGAACTGAGGGATGAGCAGTGGAAGAGCTCTTGCTTTGCCTTCACAGGGTACAGGGTTTGTCCCCAGAATCAAACAAACAAACAGACAGACAAAGAATCAATCAAACAAGCAGGCAAAAACCTGCAGGTTCTTTGTGAGAGCTGATGAGGGTGAGAATAAGAATAAGAACTATGGACTGTATTATAAAGGGGGAAATGGGGAAAGAATTTTAGAAATTCACAAAGAATTTAAAAGGATGGCTGAAAAGAGATGGGAGAAAGGCAAGTGATGCAGAGGAATAAACTAGACACGGTTCCCTATTGGGCCAGAAGTTGAAGACAACTCCAAAAGCAGCTGGCTGTCTCTCATCAGTTTTCTCTTTAGCATTTAAATCTGGCCCTATTTTATACATTGCTGGCATTAATTTAGGTTTTTTTTTTTTTTTTTTTTTTTTTTTTGGAAGCAGGGTCTCCCTGTAGCTCCAGTTGTCCTGGAACTCACTATGTAGACCAGGCTGGCCTTGAACTCACAGAGATCTGCCTGCCTCTGCCTCCCAAGTGCTGGGACTACAGGCGTGCGCCACCACACCTGGTTTCATTTAGTTTTTGATGAAACTGTTTTCATTTTCTCTTCTGGTTAACAAAACATTTAGTTTATTTGGTTAGTTCTCAAATGATCAGATTTTTACCTTTCAAGTTTGCTATCACTTCTGCCTTTGAATCCTTGACTGGATAGTAGACAATTTGAAATTTTTTTTGTCTCATAAATTTCTACATATATAGTTTTTCTGATGATTGAGAATATGCTTTCTTCTACATCCTGAGGGACACTGGTAAATTCTCGTCCTCTCAAACAATCATTTTCTATGTGAGGCATTTCCACAGAATAACAACTGCTAAGAATTCATGAGTTCTTACAAGAATACTAGTCAATCCTAAGAATATTTTTTAAAATATTTTATTATTTTCATTATTTTATATGTCTGAGTGTATTGCCTGCATGTATATGAGTGCACCCGTGTCGTGCAGTGATGGGGAGGTAAGAAGAGGGCTTCGGATTCCCCTGGAACTGGACTTAAGGATGGTCATAGCCACCATGTGGGTGCTGGAAATCGAACCTGGGTCCTCTGCAAGAGCAGTCAGTGCTCTTCACCACTGAGCCATCTCTCCAGACCCGAATATTTTTATCATAACATAAAACTTTAAATAAAATAAAGTCCTAGCAAAAGCATAATATTTTCTATATTAATATAATCAGTGACTAATGAATCTAAGGAGAATTTTTTTTAAATTTCATTCTGTGACAGTTAAGAATTTATAAATGCAAGATGCCAATCTGAATTCAATAGATGAAAATATTACATATATATATGTATATATATATATATGAATTAAAGAATTCATAAAATTTTTTAGCCAGGTGTGATCATCTGTCATGTATGTAATTACAGGTTTTCAGAGGCTGAAACAGAAAGATCACTGTTATGTTCAGGACCAGTCTGGGGTATATCATGATCTCAAAAGAACCAAAGACAAAATTTTTCAAAGACAGAGATAGTGTCACATGCCTGTAAATTCAGATCAGACCTTGGGAGGAAAAGGTATTGTGAGTTTGATGTCAATCTATACTACATAAGACATCCTTTCTCAATTAAAAGATAAAAAAGACAATTTATGTTCTAGTTCAAGTAGCTTAGAATTACCCTAGCTCTACATGGATATATCCCTCGGGTATTATGTAAACACATCTTCTAACAATTAGTAGACTGAAGAATGTTTGCCTACAGCCTCAACACCAGCTTCATGAGCAGTGGATAGAAGCTGCCTTTACAGGACAGTTGCAGTTATGAACTTTAGAATTTGCTGAGAGAATCAATGAGTCTGCAAGACAGACAACTGCCTATAAGCCCAGAGTGACCATTCTCAAAACTCAGTGTTGTCTTCCATATCTTCTGAAGCATATTTGTCTCATATCCAATGCCTTGTTAATAATGGTAGTGAGTGAGGGGACTGAGGGATGGCTAAGAGGATAAGAGCACTGACTGCTCTTGCAGAAGACCGTCGCTCAATTTCCAGAACCCTTTTGGTGGCTAAAAACCATTCACTAACTCCAGTTCCTAGGGATGCAATGCCTTCTTCTGACCTCTGCAGGCATGCATGAAATGGGTGCACTTACACACACATACAGGCAATACACATAAAATTATAAATAAAATATTTTTAAAAATAATGGTAGTGATAGAACACAGTTTCTTTTCATTATTTCTAAAATGAAAATTTGGAGTCAACTGTTATGACCTGAACTCTATCCCTGGGACCCACAAGGTGAAGGAGAGAAATTTCTTTAAAGTTTTCACCTGCTTTCCATATGCAAAAGTCATCACACACACACACACACACACACACACACACACACACACACACACCCAATGTAATGAAGACCTGACTAAACAATCTATTTCACTTTTTTAAAATTTTGTTTTTATTGAATTTTTGTGTATTTTATACATAATATCTCAAATAATCTTAATTAACTTTATACCCCAATCCCCACCAGCTTCCTCCAACAGCACGCCCCATGGAATCATATACTCTGTCATCCATATTAAGGTCCAAAGGGTCAAGTCAGTGTCCCCAGATGTTCTCCATGTGCAAGTCCTTCCACTGATTTCTAGTCAGCCTATCTAGAGACTCTTGACTTGGGAAGATCGGCTCTTCCTCACCAGCAGTGATCATCTGCCAGTTTCCACAGCTAAGATTGGCATCCGCTATTCATTGCCCCAATTCTGACCCTGCTCTACTTCAGGTTTTAATTCCATCATACACACAAATGAAGAGAAGTCTCCTGCTACAACTGAAATAGCACAAAGAATTATTTTTTCCATTTGTGAAATTCTGAATAGTTCTTATTAAGTGATTCAAAAAAGACAAATTCAGTGCTGTGAAGATGTCTCAGTGGTTGAAGTGTTTAAAGGTTTGCCTATGCAGGGGGCAAACCTGTGTTTTGACTTGCCAGAACCCCCATAAATCCTGGTGCTGTAGCCATTGTCTGTAATCACAAGGCTTCTATGGCAAGAAAGGAGGTGACAGAAGAAAATCCCCATAAGCTTGCAGGACAGCTGACTATGTGTAGACCAGGCAAACAGCCAAGCAGAGTCTGCTCTTCAGGGAAAGGCAAAGAGTAATACCTGAGGCAGTTCTCTAGCCTGCAGTCCCCAGCCATGACCCTAGGCTATATTTACACATGTAAATGTGCACCCCCCTCCATACACACAGCACACACACATGCACATGCACGCATCCATGCTCATACCCACATTCACACACACTCACACACACACACACACACACACACACACACACTTCTAAAAGCACAACTTCAATTTTTTATTCAAAATGTTTGATAAAAATATAGATGTTAAACATTTAAAAACTGGTCTAGAAGCTGTCATTTCCTTACCTTTAGTTTTATTATTAATTTTATAAGAATTCTTACAGTGCATTTGCAAAATACATCACCACAGAACCTTTTACTAGTCATGATGCTATTTAATTGTAAAATAAGAAAAATCCTTTAAGGTTATTCTGTACCCGGTGTAACTTCTAGCATTCTTATATTTGTATAAGTGGTAGTGGTACAACAGCTAAACAAGCTTATATATCTTGATAAATAGAGAAGCATATTTTTATCATTCTGAATTCTGTTTTTCATAAGTTGTCAAGCCATAATTTCAACATTTCTGCTGAACAACACAAATCGCAATGTTTCCATGGTGACACAATTCACATGACAATGAACAGATTTTCTTGATTTTAAGGTGACATTTATGAAATTTTGAAGGTATGCATACTGAAGTCAGAAATTGTCTATGCTATGTGAATTTTATTTAGACACATATGTCAATAAAGTATTCATGAACTGTATTAAGCAAACATTAACTTAACCATATAATGTATAGAAACCAATACATTTATTTGTTAAACTGTCCTAAATCTCTAAGTGACAATTATATTACAGAATAGTATAAAAATGCATGATTTCATTGATTATGAATGTATTTAAAATACTTATTAATGATAGACCTCTGCACACAAGTATGTGCACATACATATATAATCACCCCTCAGAAATAATGGTTCAATTGTTATCAACTTTGAACCAGGAAAATTTTTTTTCATTGACTTAAATTAATAAATTTTCAGAATTAGAGAAATATTAAGTCAACAACTACTTTTATTATCAATTGAAACAATGAAAACATCAAGTAATCTTTGTATTGCTTATGCCAATATTTTGCTGTTGTGGTTCATAGAAATCAGATTAGCAACATTTTCCAAGAAGAAAATATTAAATTGTTATTATTTTCCTTATTCATTGCTCAATAATTTAAGGAATTTCCTATCTTAAATACAATTCCTCAGATTTTATTAAAGAGAAAACATGACTTCACAACAAATAACAATGTCCAGGTTTTTCTTTTGTCATATGAAAGTCACTTTACATATTCCAAGAGAGCCATTACATATTCTATAATCCTTACAGTAGCAGCAACTGTGAAAATCAATATGTGGACACAAGCACACCCTGATATGGTTCTGATTCCAAGACTTAAAAATAAGTAAATGTTTTCAGAAATAATGAGGGTTTTCACCAGTGAAGACATAATGAGATCTGAAACTTATCTTCACAAAACAAGCATAAAATCAGATAAAACTCAAAAGTAATTTAGTGCTCAGATTGAGAAGAATTTATAGAAAAATGTCATTATCTTTGCTTCAGAATAGCAGTTATATTTCCCAGGCCAGTTTCCATCCTCTTCAAGTCATTCCCAAATAAGTGGCCATTGTAGATTTTATCAGAATAAAAATGGCCCTGAAAAACAGCAAGCTTTGACAAAGATGTTTATATTAATTTAAAACTAAAAGTAAAAGTAATCCAAACTATTACTAGTAAAAAAAAAAAATTCTAGAAATCTGACAAATACTTGCAGTCTGAGACAGAGTTTGAGATCTCAATTCAGATAAGAGGTACAGAATCCAGATATTCATTGGAGAAATTAGGGAAATATGGAGACATTAAAAAGATTTGTGCGAGTTCCATAGATGTCGACCTAACTGCTGTGAGAAGGCACAACTGACCTGTATACAAGGAGGCAAATTTGAAAATATTAAGTACCCAAAGAAGAATGAAAATGTGACTCATAATAATAAAAAGGCATGAATATTAGAGGCAGATGCACACACAGCTCCTCTTCTGTATTAATTGAACCAGAGCATCAAACTATGAAAACCATATCCATGGCATATCTCTTCCATGCTTTCTCTTCTAAATTCTGTCTTTAATTTGAAAATATGCTACATTAATATTTATAGAAATATTTAAGGTATGGTGAGACGCTATTTTAAGTTAACATGTATGATATAAACATCTTTAAATCACTTAACTGGTATGCAGGGAAGGTGTTAAAGAAATAAATAGTAAGAATAATATGTAAACACTCCATTATCTTATAATAAGCAGTGAAAAGCCTGATGCGGTGGTGCTCATCTATAATCTTAGCATATCATTGTTAGAAACAAGTGAACTGAGTGTTCAAGGCAAGCGTGGGTTGCATGTATATCAGTCTGAAATCGAAAGAAGTTGAGAGGAGAAAGACAAGGAAGACGAGGAGGAGGAAGAGGAAGAGAGGGAGGAAAAAGTAAGAAACAAAGAACAAAGAATAAGTATGATAAATAGAGTTCTGGCCTTGCTCTGGCCTCCCTCATGGAGAAGGCCTGAGAACACAGGGGACTGCCTGAGAGCCCCTGGATCCTGCCTCCACGTGGTGGTGACCCTCCCCTAATTGCACCATACCCATTTCCTTACCTGGGATTTTGTGAATCCCATTTCAAGGCCTCAGGGCTGATCAGACTTTGGTAAGCTAAGGCTGAGATCCTAGCAGACAGCCTAAGAGGGTGGGTTTCAACCTCCATCAGTGTAGTGGCTCTGATCTCAGCAGACCATCAGAGAGTGCTGAGTTCTGGCCTCCCTCTGGCCTCCCTCTGGCAGAGGGCTTGAAAAAGTAGGGGAATCCCTAAGAGCCCCTATATTCTGCCTCCAAGTGGTGGTGGTGATAACCTTCCCCTAATTGATTCCATACCTCCTCCCTCTGGCAGAGGGCTTGAAAAAGTAGGGGAATCCCTAAGAGCCCCTGTATTCTGCCTCCAAGTGGTGGTGGTGGTAACCTTCCCCTAATTGATTCCATACCCATCCCCCTACCTGGGACTTTTGTGAGGCTCCTCCCAAGGCCCCAGGGCAGATCTGGCTGTGGTAGGTGGAGGCTGAGATCCTACTAGACAACCTGAGAGGGTAGACTGCCTGAGAGCACCCAGATCCTGCCTCCCCTTGGTAAAGGAAGCCTGAGTGTACCTGACTAGAACCAGAATTGGGCTTCTGTGGGAACTCCTAAATTGCTGACCTGAAGCCATCAGTTCCCTCAAAATTAAACATGAGAGAATCTCAATCCTGTACCAACCAGCTTTACATAACCAATAAAGAAAGGATCTATGTACTGAGATAATACAAACAGAAGCATGCTTCAACTTATTTCTCCAAGTAGAATAATAAACAACAAAAGAAATTCCCATGTCAAAACCACAAGAAAAGGATAATAAAATGGAAAGCCAAAACACTATGTCTCCACCAAACTCCACCAATCCTGTAGAAAAGTTCTACAAGGAGAGCCCCTAGAGTTAACCCAGGACACTGAATTTGAAAGAAAAATCACAAACATGATGAAGGAATTCAACGAATTTAAAGAACACATGAACAAACAAATCAAAGAACTAAAAGAAGATAGGGATAATCTTCTGAATGAATTCACAAAAGAGATAGAAACATTGAAGAAAACTCAGGCAGAAACGAAGAAGGAAGTGCAAAACTCAATAAGCCAACTTGAACCAACAGGAGAAAGCCTCACCACTAGAATGAATGCAATGGAAAACAAAATATCAACACTGGAGAATAAAGTTGAAAAATTGGACGATTCAAGCAAAGATTATGGACAATTTAAAAAAACACAGGAATGGAGTATACAAGAGATGTGGGACACCATGATAATAACAAATATATGAATCATAGGAATAGAGGAAGGAGAAGAATTTCAGGTTAATGGTGTTGACCATAGATTGTAGAAGAGAATTTCCCAAAATTAAGGAAAGACATCCCCATACAAATACAGGAAGCACATTGAACTCCAAATAGACAAGATCAGAAAAGAAACACCCCATGACCTACCATAGTAAAAACACTAAGTGTACAGAACAAAGAGAGAATACTAAAAGCAGCAAAGGAAAAACCACAAGTCACATACAAGGGAAAGCCCATTAGCATGGCATATCAATGCAAACTATGAAAGCCAGAAGAGCTTGGACCAAGGTATTTCCAGTTCTACATGACAATAGATATCAGCCCAGAATTCTTTACCTAGCAAAAGTTTTCTATTATAGTTGAGGGGAAAGAAAAATCTTCCATGACATAACAAGCCTGAAAGAATACATGTCCACAAAACCAGCCCTTCAAAGAATACTTTTGAAGCAACAGAGAGAGCAGAGAGGAAAACAACTATACCCCAGGTGCAGCGAAAGAAAATGAATAAAGGCCTAATCGAGAAAACACAAAATTAGGTAGAGAACAAAAATAGCAATGAAAATGACAGTAACCAATACACATCTTTCAATAATAACCTTAAATATCAATTGACTGAACTCCCCAGTCTAAAGACACAGGCTAAGTGAACGGACTAAGAAACAAAATCCATCTCTTTACTGTCTGCAAGAAACCCATTTCACCTTCAAGGACAGGCACTACCTTAAGGTAAAAGGATGGAAAATAATACTCCAAGCAAATGCCACTAAGAAACAAGCAGGAGTTGCAATTCTAATATCTGACAAAACAGACTTCAAAGTAAAACTAATTGGAAGAGATCAGGAGGGTCACTTCTTTCTGACCAAAGGAACAGTTAACCAAGAAGATATTACAATCCTTCACGTATAAGCACCTAACTCTGGTGCACCCAAATTCATAAAAATAACACTACAGGACTATAAGACACTGACTCAGTAACAGTAGGAGACTTCAATATCCCAGTGTCTTCATTAGACAGGTCAACTGAAAAAGAATAAACAGAGAGACATCTCAATTAAATTATACTATACATCAAATGGAACTAAAAGACATTTTTGAATATTCCACCCAAGCATCAAAGAATACACTTTGTACTGTGCACCCCATGGAACTTTTACAAAAATTGATCACATACTGGGTCACAAAACAAACCTTAACACAGATAAAAAATTGAAATAATGCCATGCATTCTATCAGACCATAGTGCAATAAAGCTCAAAATCAATACTGGACTAAGCCCTAGTCACTACACAAACCTGTAGTGATTGAAAAACACACTGCTAAACAATGAGTGGGTCAAAGGAGAAATTAAGAAAAAAAAATTCCTGGAATTCAATGAAAAGGACAATACAATACAACACAAACTCTGGGACACTTTAAAAGCAGTCCTAAGAGGGAAGTTTATATCTCTAAATGCCTACATTAAAAAATCAGAAAGAGCCCAAATAAATGACCTAACACTGCAACTCAATACCCCGGAAAAGCAAGAACAAATGAAACCTAAACCCAGCAGAAGAGAAGAAATAACAGAAATCAGAGCAGAAATTAATGAAATAGAAACAAAGAAAACAAGACAAAGAATTAATGAACCTGAGTTGGTTCTTTGAAAAGCTAAACAAGATAGACCCATAGCCCATTTAACCAAAAGAAAGAAAGCAACTCCAAATAAGCAAAATCATACATGAAAGAGGAAACATCACAACAGACACCTGAAAGATTCCTACCATTATAAGGGAATATTTCAAAAACCAAAATGCTACCAAATTTGAAAATCTAAAAAAAAAAAAAAAAAGGATAAATATCTAAAATATATCTAAAATAGTGGGAACCACCAAAGTTAAACCAAGAAGCAATCAACATTTTAAACAGACTCATAACATATGAGGAAATTGAAACAGTATTACAAAGCCTCCCAACAAAAAAAATCCCAGGCACAGATAGATTTACAGCAGAATTTTACCAGACATTTAAAGAAGACCTCCAACAAATACTATCTAAATTATTCAAAAAGATAAAAACAGAGGGAGAACTCCCAAATTCCTTCTATGAAGCCAGCATTACTCTAATACCCAAACCAGGTAAAGACACAATCATAAAAGAAAACTATAGACCCATATCCTTAATGAACATAGATGTAAAAATTCTCAAGAAGATACTTGCAAACCACATATAGACACTCATGAAAAAGATCATTCACCACTATCAAGTAGGCTTTATCTCAAAGATGCAGGGATAGTTCAATATAAGCAAGTTAATAAATGTCATTAATCATATAAATAGACTCAAGGACAAAAACCAAATTGTCATCTCAATAGATGCAGAAAGGCTTTTGACAAAATTCAGCATTTATTTATGTTCAAAGTTCTAGAGGGAACTGGACTGGAGGGAACATATCTCAACATAATTAAAGTTATATACAACAAACCCACAGCCAACATCATTCTAATCAGAGAAAAACTGGAAGCATTCCCACTAAAATAAGGAACCAGACAAGGATGTCCACTATCACCATTCATTTCCATTCATTGCCTCTTGCTAGGGCAATAAGACAGGAGAAGGAAATTAAAGGAGTACTAAATGAAAAAGAAGAGGTCAAAATATCACTTTTGCAGATGATATGATACTGTGCCTTAGGAACCAAAAGTTCCACCAGAAAAGTCCTAGAACTAATCAACCCTTTCAGTATAGTGCAGGATATATTATCAATCTACAAAAATCAGTAGCCTTTCTATATTCCAATAACAAGCAATTGGAGAGAGAATATATGGAAATGCTCCCATTCACAATTGCTGCAAAATAAACAAAGTATCTTGGAAAAAAATCTGACCTAAGACACTAAAGATCTCCACAATGAAAATTTTAAATCGTTAAAGAAAGAGGTTGAGGAAGACACCAGGAGATGGAAGGAGCTTCCATGCTTATGGATTGGAAGAATTACTATTGTGAAAATGACCATCCTACCAAAAGCAATATAAAGCTTTATGCAATCCCAATCAACATCCCCATGATATACTTCACAGAATTAGAAAAAAATATCCTTAAACTTATATGGAAGCACAAATAACCCCAGATAGCCAAAGCAAAACTAGCACAAAGAGCAACGCTGTGGGGATCACTAAACCAGATCTCAAAATATACTACAGAGTTATAGTCTTAAAAAGAGCATGGTACTGGCACAAAAATAGACACATAGATCAAAGGAAAATCATTGAAGTTCCAAACCCAAATACATGCAATTCCACCCACCTGATATTTGACAAAGTTGCCAAGACAACACAAAGGAGGAAAGACAGCATCTTCAATAAGTGGTGCTGGGAAAAACTGGATCTCCACCTGTAGAAGAATGAAACTAGATCCTGATCTTACCCCTTTCACAAAAGTCAACTCCAAATAGATCAAAGACCTCAATGTGAAACTGGAAACCCTGAAAATATTAGAAGAAAATATTAGCAGAAACTTACAATATATATGTGTAGGAAAGGATTTTCTAAATCAGACAGCAGTTGCTTAGGAATTAAGGTCAGCAATCAACAAGTGGGACCTCATTACACTAAAAAAGATGCTATACTGCAAAGAAACAATAAAAATGTGAAGAGGAAACCTGCAGAATGGAAAAACATCTTCACTAGTGACACATCTGACAAGGGCTTAACATCCAGAATATATAAAGAATTCAAAAAACAAAGAATCAAGAAATCAAATGACCCAATTAAAAGATGGGGAAAGTTCTAAACAGAGAGTTCTCAAAGGAAGAAATAAAGATGGCTAAAAACATCTCAAAAAGTGTTCAACATCATTAGTAATATGGAAAATGCAAATTAAAACAACCCCAAGGTATCACCTTACCCAATTAGACGGCTAGGATCAAGATAACAAATAATATCAAATACTGGCAAGGATGTAGAGAAAGGGGAATGGTCATTCACTGCTGGTGGGATTGCAAACTCATGCAACCTCTAAGGAAAACAGTGTCAAGAAATCTTATAAAAACCAAAAATGAACCTACCATATGATCCAGTTATACCACTCCTTGGCATATACCCAAAGGACTCATCCTATTGTAGAGACACTTGTACAACAATGTTTGTTGCTGCTCTTTTCACAATACCTAAAATATGGAAGCAACCTAAGTGCCCCTCAATTGATGAGTGGTTAACAAAAATGTGTATTTACACAATGGAATTCTATTCAGCAGTAAAGAAAGATGAAGTAATGAAATTTGCAGGTAAATGGATGGATCTAGAAACTGTTATAATCAGTGAAGTAACTCAGACTTAGAAAAACAAACGACGTATGTCCTCCCTCACGTGGCTCCTAGCACAAATCCTTTTAAATTCCAGGTCCTTTTAATAAGATGATGTTATACATCAGTCCCTTCTGCATGAAATAATGACCTTCAGCACCAACTTCAGCCAAGCCTGATGGCTAAACATTGTCACAACTGGGCTTGTTGACGGTTGTGTTCATTCATTAAAGGAGGGCCAAGCAGGATCATTGGTCCCTCACCTCATTATATAGCCACTCTTCCCAGTAAACTGTATGTAATTTTACCCTAATCACACATGGCCTCCTGGATTTGGGGAGGGCTAAAATATACAATCTGGGGAAGGCTAGGAAGGAAAGGCACAACACATGCTGGGTAAATGCTTTCCAGTGGGCATACCCTCAGGTCATACTTACACATCAGCAACCCTTCAGTTACCTCAGTAAGTAAGCTCAATAAATTTATTGGTTCTCCAGTAGAATGTTAATCAAACATTGGCTCGACACTAGAACCTTGAAAGGGAATAAGCATTGCTTAGCATCCCCAGCAAAAGAAGTCTCACAACAGATTGAAAATTTATTTGTTAATGCTATTATGGCTCAAAATTATTTAAAAAAAGAAAATTAGAATGTAAAAGATGTTAAAAGCATATGGGAATGGAGATATTTTCTGAAAGAGACAGAAACAATGAGAAAACTTAAACAAGTAATGAAGGTCTGTTTAGGTTCGTTATGATATATAAAGGATGAGACATATAATACACACATAATCTTAAAATGTCTATGGTCATACTTTAGTCAACTAGTTTAAGGAACAAAATCTAGTCAAAGTTTATCTGAGAATATTTGGTTTTTCACGCAAGCCTTATCTACACAGCATATGATAATTAAAAGTCTCAGACTGGTGGAACTAATCTTATTGGCTGTTTAATGGACATAGTTTGAGGCCTATATTAATGTGGTCAGAGGGACTTAAAGGACAGTTTTTAACCCCTTGCCCTCCAAGGTCAACTAAGTTCCAAGGGACTATGGAACATCTCCCAAAATGTCCTGTAACTGTGGTGAGTCACCTGTCCTCTTCTTCAGGGAGGACATGGAGACCCCATGAGATGGACTTGACCCAGTGTCCACTCTACAAAGAGGAGGGTCAACACAAAGGAAACAGCTCATTCATGCTTCCAAGTGAAGCCAGACATGGTTGAGCAGGACCTTTGACTTAGCTTCACATAGATGGAACTTGTAAAATAAAGGATCCACAACCTCCTCCCAAGCCCATGTGACCTCTGAGGAACAGATCCTCAAATGACCTTAAGCATAAAAATAAATTGATTTATTTGGGCCAATTGTATGGTCTTAAACACCAAAAAGGAAAGTATAACCAAAGAGTAAAGTCATCAGTATATTTCTTTAAGAGTTCAAGGGAGTATACCTCCCAGACATTAGGCTTAAGTCTATATAAAAAGTTATTATTTCTCACTGATGATTTTATTCCTAACCAGAAAGTGCTGCTCAGATGTAAGACTTCAAATCTTGGTCTCCAATGCTGTAGTCCTCACCTGTAGCTAAGGGAGACAACCAGCTATTGTTCTAAAATGATGGATAAATTTGTTTTCTTCCCCTATCTAGAAGCCTTTAAGAGGGAACTGACACTGATTCTAATCACTCCAACAGCTATCACAATACTGAAAGCAAATCCCGAATTCATCACTCTAGTTTCCAGCCTTGGAAGAAAAAAACAAATGAGGAGGAACCTCATAGAGGGATGCTTTTGGATGCCCTTTTCCAGGAATTCCAATGAACTCTCATATGAACATTTGAAAATTGCTCTGTACTGACCTTTTTCGAGTTCCCTGTCTAGAACTTTTAATGCTAATGACTCTTGCCTTTATTTCTCCATCACATTTCCTCTTCATGATTCAAAGAGTTTCTTTTTCTCCTCAAGATAAAAGTTATGCAATTTGGGAGTCTTATAGATAGACCCACTGAAGGGGTACTACATTGCCTCACCCTGCATCCCCGTTCAGCATGGAAGAAGGCAGATTGGTCTGAGTCCTGATTCCCTATTAGTAATTTGTGTAACCTCTTCATGGGATGGTGTGATAAGAATAAGAGTTAGGAATTCGCTAGGCAGTTAGGGTAAAAAGACCTCCAAGAAAAGCAGCCAGTTTCTTGGTTAAAACTCACAATGTCCTTGGGCTCCTTAGCAACCTACTCTATTCCAAAGACCAAATATGTCAAAAATATTTGGGAGCTTTTAGCTAATCCTTAAAAGATTTTAGGGTTACCTCTTCAGAAGGGGGAATGTTAGCATAGCCAAAAGGTCCATTAAAAAAATAAATCAAACAAGAAGAAAGAGTACATGAATTATCAGAAAAAAGTGATGGGGAGATATGGGAAGAGTTAGAGGGGTCGGAGTGGGCATGGATTTGATCAAAACACCTTATATGCATGTATGAAATTCTCAATAAATTATTTATTTAAAAAAAACATGGCTAAATGATCAAATTTAAGCTAAAAATATTAGTATTTACATTAAGAATGAATCAAACATGTTGAGAAATGCTTAAAATCCAAAATTATTATACTGAATGAAATAGAAAAAAATACTTTTGTGCTATTTATAAGGCTTTCACCTTTAAAATATAGTCTGTATGTCTGAGCACTGTCCTGTGTTTCAGACTCCTTATGGAATGTCTTATAGCCACAGTGCATCCACATTTATTCTCTGCAATGGTTTTTCATTGTTCAGTTTTTTGTGTTAAAGAAAAATCTGAAACTTGTCCTACATTTATATCTACTAGATGCTTTACCTCTATTTAAATATTAATGAAGAGAAGAACAATGCCCATTTTCTGAATTTTATGTAAATCAAGGACTATAAAATATTAAATTCATTGATTGTTATAGATTCACTCAATTTGTTGCTGCTAGAAAGTTTGCAAGGCAAAATTTAATTCTCAGAATTTCTGTTCCCATACAGCAAATTTGGATAAAGCATGACTTATAAAACTAGATGTATCATGCTTGAATTGTGGGACTTAGATATGTGAAGACTTATTTGCTACCATCAAATATGAATTTATCCTGTCAGACAGTTTCTTGTTATGTAGCCTTCAGCTATGCACTTGGACATGTCACAGAGATATTGTATGTGTAATCTAAGTGGACTTTTGAACTAATACATTTCCCTCTGTTTTTTTTTACATCATCTAAGCATTATTTGTGGCTCTTGCTCTGGCTCTCTAACCCTCCCTTTTACCTCCCAAGTTAAAGTACCCCCATTTTACCCATTACATTCATGATGACGCCTATCTCCTATGGGCCCCTAACTCATGACACAGAATCTTACAGGTTCCTGAGACCCTGCTCATATGAATCTACAGCAATAGCAGTGGTGTCAGCATGCACAAGAACCATGTAAACCCAAGTGTCAAAGACACATCGTAGAGCTGGGGAAATGAGCAGCAAGCCCCAATCTAAGCTAAAGAACAATTGGCAGCTGATTACTCCTGGGTGAGGGAGAACTGCTCTTCTTTAAGGAAGTGGCCCTAGATAGGCTGACTAGACCCCAGTAGATGAACTTGCACTGAGGGATGTCTGGGTACACTAATTTGACTCAATAGGCCTTAACATAAATAACACAATACATGTAATCTGGAGAGGGTGAGGACTATGGGAAGATGTAAATGTGGAAGGGGGTATGAAGATAAATGCGATGTTTTGTATGAAATACAAAAAAAATCAATAAAAAGAAAAGGCAGTATATATATGTGTGTATATATATATATGCATATATATTTACTATGAGAATAAATATCTGGACCTTGATTAAAAGCTAAATGAGTTTTAACAATCAAACATTTCAAAGAATTAAATTAAGGAGTTATAAATAACAAAGAAAATTGTTTTTAAAATAGGCCACATTTCCATTTTTAATCATCCTAATTAACTTCCACATTTATTCATTAGAGAAAGTTTAAAAATCAGACTAGTTTTAGAGGTGTGATTATAATCAAGCTCTATTATGCAAGCATCCCAACTCTGCACCACAACTGCTCTATATTAAACTCTGATCCTAACATTTGCTCCAGGCCACATTTAAAATCATGCTGAATAAGCATTTCTACCTGTAATATGCTATCTAATTGGCAAAATATGTCTTTGTCAATTGAGCTCATTCAATAGTATTTTTAATTCATTAACTCAAAATATTGAGTTGATTTTCTCTAAATTGCCACCGATTTGCCTTAATTTGTTGAAATTTAAAATTATACCAATCCTTCTAAAAAAAATTCCATCACATATCCATAGACATTCTCATTTGCAAATCTTATTGAGAATACTTTTGTGCCTATTTGACAGGTTGAGGTTGAGAAATACTCATTGACCATAGTGATTCCTCATTTGCAATAAGACCTGTCATTTAATAGGAACTACATATTTTTTAAAGTGCAAACATGGTCCTGGAGAGATGACTCAGCAGTTAAGAGCACTGACTGTTCGTGCAGGAGACCTGGGTTTGAATCCCAGTACTCATGGCAGCTAACAAGTGTCTGTTACTTCAGTTCCTGGGGCTCTGATGCCCTCATCTGTCCTCTGTAGGCATTTCATGACACAGGTGCACTTACATAATTTCAGGCAATATATATGTACATATAATATTTTTAAAGTGCAAACATGACTAATATTAGTGGGAGACATTTTCAAATTAATGGCATATTTATCAAAATCAAATAATTATTTAACAAATAATCAGAATAATTTTCAATGCATGAAAAAATAAGAAATTTACTGTGATAGCAAATGTTGCCTTTTGTATTCCTTGAATCTAGATGTTGTTTCAGAATCTATCTCTTTACTGATATTTCACTACTAGAAACTAGTTATGTGGCATACACTGCTTTAAACACATAGCATTTTTGTTTTATTATTATTAATAGGTTGCTTTACATATTTTATAAATCTTTTAGTTGTTCTATGTTATAAAGCATACACGCTATTTATCCAAAGAGACACAGTTAATGATTTGTGGAATCAGGATTTGAATCTCGGCTATTTTTGCAGTCATAACGTGCAAGTTATACATGAAAAGTATTAGTAGTGCTCATTGATCCTTTGATAAACTCATCAAACACTTTATGACTAAATTTTACAAAGGTTTCCAGGAAATAGGCAGTGGAAATAAATTTAGTTATATTATGGATATAGTTCAGTTTTATGAAACTATATTAAATGTATTTTACATTTCTGTTACTTGGCTATATGTGGACAGAATTACAAAGGATCACAATTAATTTTAAAATAGCATCCATATACTCAATATATGCTAGGGTTGAATTATACAGAACAGATCCAATGTTACACAATGTTCGTGAAAGGTTTGTGCCAGATTGAAGAAACAGAGAAGTAAAGGAATTAAATTGAAAAATTGGAAATGGGAAGAAGATGTTCTGAAATAGCAAGAAAATTTTTGTAAATTGAAACTCAGATGCCAAAAGGTTAGCATTTCAGGAAAATAAAATCTATAGAAATTAATATATTTCACTAAGAGAACTAGATAACATGATTCTGGGAGGATGCAGAAAATGTGCAAGAAAACTTAAAGGGAAGCTTAACACTGAGTGTAGCTTGGTGAGGGTTGTCACACAAAACTGTGTAAAAAGGTGGGTGACTTCTGAAACATCTGGAAACCAATTGTAACCTGGTACTATAGCAAACTCTATTCTGCACTCTATTAATTCTTTTATGAAATAGAATGCCTCTCCTTTTTCAGAGACTGTTTATTGAAACTATACAGAAATATATTTCTGGGTTTTGATTTTAGGGCCTGCTATATTATGGACAGTGGTTTCTAATTCCTATGCTATGTTTAAAAATTACTTTGCTAAAAATCAGTTTATATCTGTATATCTGAACTTATATATCACCACTAAACTATATATAGTTATTTCTTATTAGTTAATATATGTGTCTTTTGTTTCATCCTCTTTGATTTCACTGTGTTTACAGTATAACAATACAGTGTTGAACACCGTAGGCCAGCTCTCACTTGCTCCTGATCACAGAGGGAAAACAAATAGACGTTTTACTGCTAAGTACTGTGTTAACTTCAGTGGAATGAGTGTTTTTCCAGTCTGTGTGTCTTTTACTTCTTTTTCTTGCTCAGTTGCTGAGTAGGATTTTGACATGATGCTGACTCAAGAAGAAAATATGCCCACTGATATTTTGTTTTCAGTATTAATCTCAGGAGATTTGATCCTTTAAGTATTTTTGAAAGTATGATACTGTTAATTTTTGCGGTCACTGCCAGCGGCGGCCTCTCCTCCGTTCTCATGAGTACTGCTCCTTCGTTCTCAAGGCCATCAAGGCTGCTCCTCCACTTGCCCTTAGGCTGAGGCCGCTCTTCTGCTCTCCTGGTGCTGAGGCAGCTCTTTTGCTTGCCCTGTGCTGCCTCCTGTTATCAGTGCTTCTGCCCTGCCCCAGACCCCGGGGCTGGTGAGGAGACTGTGTCAGTGGAGCCGCATTCAGACACAGGAGACCAGGTTCAGTGACACAGGTCTGCTTTATTGCAGGCAGGCACAAGCTTATATAGGAGTAGTGGTCCAATCACAGCACAGCAAGTAGGATACCTCATTAGCATAACAGATTTAGCATCCTATCACAGTACAGCAAGTAGAATACCTTATTAGCATTATTCTATTAGCATAACAGACTTAACATCCTATCATAGAATAGAAGGTAGGATGCCTCATTAGCATATTGGGTTTCAGATTACAGAGCCAGGATTCCTGGATCCTGACAGTTACAATATCACCCTAGGCTCAAGCTTGTCTCCCACAAATTTTACTCATTTATTCTTTCATGGTACTTTTCCTCTAATGTCAATTTGTTGAATGTTTTTATATTGAAAATATTGAATTTTAGTCAAACTTTTCTCTATCTATTGGGATATTTTACAATTTTTTAAAAATTAATGTTGCATATTCTCTTTTAAATGGAAATGTTTGTAAAACTTTAATTCATTTTTAAATGTTTGATGCAATTCACTATTGAAAATATTTAGTTCTGTGTTTTCCTGGTATTTTAAATTACTATTTTAATGTTTTGTATTTATCATGTCCATCTATATTGTACATTTTCTCCTGTGTCTGTCTAATGTATTCCATTTCCTTATGAGTCCTATAGGAGGGACATGCTTTTTGCAGTCTCTTCTTCTCTACATTATTGCCAATTGTCAAATGAATATGTTTATGATTCCTTTGTAATTGCATAACTATAACTTACCATGTGTTGTACTCCTTCATAATTCTTTCATTTCCATAAAGTTGGTATCGATATCCTCTTATCTTTTTCTAGTAGATTCAAATTTCTCAATCTTTGCTGATTCTCAAAAATTTGTTGATTCTTGCATTTCAAAGAATCAAATTGTTTTAATTAATTTTCTGTATTTTTCATTTCTTGTTATATTAGATTCCATCTTGTTTTTTTCTGTTACTTCCTGTAGTTTACTTGCTTTAATTTTCATTTTCTCTCATTTTCCAAATGGCTTAAGGTGAAAAGTTAGACTGTTATGTTTATGTCATTATTTTTCTTGATCAAGTCATTACATCCATATCTATTTCACTAAGTGAAATTGTGTTTGTTCAATGTATATTTTATAGATATATTTTAATCATTTTTAGACCCCCCCACTCCACTATCTGCATCCCTCATAGCTCATCTACAGGATTTCATGCATTCTATCATTTATGTTAAGGCCTACTGAGCCAAGTCTTATACCCAGATGTTTCTGGGAGTGAGTTCATCTACTGGAGCCTTTTTCAGCCTGTCTGGTATCACTCCCTTAAAGAAAATCAACTCTCCCTCACCCCAAAGTTATCAGCTGCCAATAGTTCCTCAGTTAAGGCTGGGACTTCCTGTCCATTTTCTCAGCTCTATACTGGTTTCTGTCTGGTTGCGATGCATGGGTCTGTGTATGCTGTCACTATTGCTGTAAGCTCATATAAGCAAGTTTGCAGGGCACTGTACGACTGTTTCCTTATAATCAGGAACAAAGCCTGGCCCTTAGGTTCTGTCTACCCCTTGTTCTGCAATTTTCCTTGAGGTTTAAGATAAGAGACCCATAGAGAGACATGTTCTCTGCAATCTCTTATTCTCTACACTATTGCCAGTTGTGGCCTTCTGTGTGCATTGTACTGTGATGCATGAGGACTCTTCGCTGGTGAGAGTTGAAAGATTCATAAACACTCTCTCTATGCCGTGTTTTGTCATGTTATGGGACTCTTAAGTGTACAGTATCTATTGTAGATGTGTCACGTAGGGCTGGCCATCTGTCAGGCACTTACATTTCAGGAGGCTGGGAAGATGCTTATATGAACTTACAGCAACGGTGGCAGCATGTACAAGACCCACGCTAGCTAAATCCAGATAAAAACCCAGGTTAGAAGTGGGGAAATGAGTAAGAAGCCCCAACCTTAGCCGAGTAACTCTTGGCGACTGATGAATACTGGGAGAGGGAGAGTTGGATTTATTAGCGGGAATGAAACTAAATAGGTTGACCAAATTCCAGTGGATGGACTCACACCTAGAGATTTAGGGGGCACAAATGTGTCTTGATAGGCTTTAACACATATGGTAGCATGCATGAAATCTGGTGTGGGGAGCATGAGGGTGCAGAATGGGGAAGAATCTAAATATGATCGAGATGAATTGTATGAAATTCGCAAAATGTCAATAAAAATAAACAATTTTCCATGGCCTCAAGCTTCCTGCTTTTCCTCTATACAGCATGTCATCTTCACATTAACAATATTTAATTATGTTCTGATTTCAAAATCTCCTTGATATTTATCTACCTATTTTTTTCTCTTTCCAGTATCCTCTACTTACTCTTTTTCAAAGGCCTCTATAATTTATTAACACATAACAAGCAAATGTTGTTACCATGCATAACTGCCTAATCTTAATTTTGGTAAATGATCACTGTTCAGCATACCTATTTTTAGAGATTTTTCTCTGCTAACTGCTAAACTCTTCATTTTATTTAATATGTGTTAGTTTATATTATTTTTTATATAACAATATAATTTAGAGTATTATTCATCTTAATTTTAATGTCACCTGCATTTCAATTATAATAATTGTAATTTTTTGTAAAGCTGATATTGTTAATGGATCCCTTATCTTTTTCCTACGTTACATAGAATCATTTGGCACAGAAAGCAGAGGCACTAACACACTGACAAAGCATGTTTAGTGAAGAAATTGATTCTATAGTCCAAGATATAGTTGTAATAAGGTCACAAATAGGAAAATCAAAATATTTTTAAAAGTTAAAAAATTAAAAAATTAAAAATTAAAATATTTTTAAAAGTCAAAATTTAAAACATCAAGGACTTGTGAGATGGGTTAGTGGGTAATGTGCACACTACATAAGAATGAGAACCTGAGTTCAAATCCCCAGTATCTATGTAAAGTAATTTTCGATTGGGCACATCTGCAATCCCAGTACTTCTATGGCAAGATAGGAAAGTGAAGAAGGAGACCTCTTGGAATCTTGCAGACCATAAAACCTGGTATTCAGAGGAGCAAACAGCAAAAGACACCTTGTCTCAAGGACCAATACTTGAGGTTGTGGTCTGGCCTCCACATGTACATATGCACAAACAGAGAAACACGCATATACATACAAAGAGATTCGAATCTAGCATTCCCTGGATAATATTTTATGATAATTATTATCATTTTTAATGTTATTACTTTTGAAACATTTTATTATTTTTATTTTATTTGTATAAGTGTATTGCCTGCAGGTATGTGAGTGCTCCTGTGTCGTGCAATGCCAGGGATGTCAGAGATGGCTTCAGATTCCCCCGGAAGTGGAGTAAAGGACGGTTCGTAGCCACCATGAGGGTGCTGGGAATGGAACCTGGGTCCTCTGCAAGAGCAATTCAGTGCTCTTAACTGCTGAGCCATCTCTTCAGCCCCAAATTTTAAAATTATTTTTATTTTATGTGTTTGAGTGCATTGCCTGCATGTATCTTAGTGCACCCGTGTCATACAATGCCTCAGAGGTCAGAAGAGGGCGACTGATTCCTTTGGAACTGGAGTTAAGGATGGTTCTTAGCCACCATGTGGGTGCTGGGAATCGAACTGGGTCCTCTGCAAGAACAGTCAGTGCTCTTAACCATTGAGCCATCTCTCAAGCTCCTATAATTATTATTTTAATATGCCAGAATTGGGCTATATTAACAGTACAAGTTCTTTTTTTAAATGACAGGATATCCAAATTATTTGTAATGTAAATTTGAGTATGCATTCGATCTTAACATTGTAAGTCATGGAATGAGAATATAACAAAAATATTCCAAATAAAGCCTTTAAATTTTATTAGTTTTGTGACTTAGCAGACAACTGTGCATGAATTCCTCCCTAAAGACCATCCTACCAATATTACAACAATCAAAATGGAAAAAAAGTACTGTTCAGGAAGTGGAACAGCTCTAAAACATTAATACAGGGAAACCAAAAGAAAAAACACATTAGAAAACTTGTTGGCAATTTCTTAAACACAGGTGTAACTGTACTTTAGGAACTATAAATTTCCCTTTGATTGTGTTCTTTTGTAGTTTTCAACTACAGTTATTATTTTTATCTTGCATTTGTGTGCCAGAAGACCCATGAATATATATTTTATTATGTGCTGTTTCTGTACAAGTTTCTGTACTTGTTGGAAAACAAAACAAGAACTAGAGGATTATGGGCAAATGTGAATGGTAAAACTGACTGAACACTAGTAACTGTTTGAGTCCTAAGAAGCAAATAGTTTTGTATGTTATTTTCCTTTTGGAGGATACATTTTTTTTAAAAAAATCCACTAAAATCTTTAAATTGAAAGAAACAAGATGCATTTAACTCTATCCCCAGAAATGAGCACGTTTTGATTTGTAAAGTCATCTCAAATTCTGTTTCATATCCTCACAAATAAATAATAATAATAATAAATAATAATAACAGGCATTTCAAAGACACATAGTTATGATGATATTGTTGTGCCTGGGAAATTAAAAATGGAATGTCGGTCACAAAACACTGAACAACATAAACAAAAATATTTCACATGAGATATTGTTAATGGGTTCCTTAATTTTTTCTACTTTACTTAGAATCATTTCACAAAGATAGCAAAGTCACTAATAAACTGACAAAGCTCCTATAAAGGGTCACCCATGTCTTACCTACTTAAGTGTCATTGACCATGGAGAAAATTTGAATGAATGCTTTGATACTTTGACTCTTTCACATACTTTGCAACACAAACACCAAACACATCTTGCATGATGTAAACAGTCATGTTGCAGAAGCTTCTGTGCTGCCCATGAAAGCTAAAATTACACTTTTGCTGGAAGAACATTGCTAACATCCCCCACAAATATTTAAATTTCAGATCATTAGTATAAGTCCAGCTATATGAAATCCAAGTGGATATGAATGAGGAGAACAGACATACAATGTACAAATATTCTCATTTTTGATGTTGTACACGGGACTGGAGAGATAACTCTGTGGTTAAGAACACTTGCTGTTCTTCCAGAGGACCTGGGTTCAAGCCCCATAATCTGCATAGCAGCTAACAACTGTCCATCACTCCAGTTCTAGGGGATCCAGTACCCTCTTCTGGCCTCTGCAGGATATTGCACACATGTGGTATACTTACATACATGCAGGCAAAACAGATTTTAAAAATGATTACACATAGAGACTTCTAAAAGATTTGGAGTATTTTCCTGAGATATGCATGTATGTACATATATATATATATATATATATCAATGTGGATATATGTGATGTGTTCATCTGTGTCTGTATTTGCAAGAAAAAGGACCCTGCAATGGATATTGTGGTTAATAAATTTAGAATAACTTTGAACATTAAATAGTAAAATTTTGTTTTACTCATGCTGTGGATATAATTTTAGGATGTTAAGTGCAAGTCTGTGTGTGTGTGTGTGTGTGTGTGTGTGTGTGTGTGTGTACTCTTTGTGTCTGTGAAAGTTTGCTAGTATATGTGAACTGCTAGTACTGCTTCTCCTATGACCACTTTCTATATAAAATATATACAATTGTAGTCAGTTTTAATTTTAAGTGGAGAAATATTCATGAAACTGCCAGATACCAATTCTTAATTATGCCAAAGTAAGTTATGTTGCTTCCTGTTAAAGATAGGCAAATTAATTTTTCCAGAATCAAATTCAGAGAAGGTATATTGAAAGAACTATTGTTTTTCATTATTTATTCATACAATTAAGAACCTCTTTTCCTCTGTTGGGAGACTGTTATTCTAATGACAGAGGTCAGAAGGGACAGTGAGAAGGGATGCCTGTATACCTTGAACTTATCGTCTAAACAATGAATGGAAAATCAAGCATGGCATAAAAAAATGCATAATTAAAATCATGAAATCGAATGTGAATGAAAAATAGGGGTGGTGTGTTATAGTGTGATGTCACGATGGAGCCCAGTGTGAGTGTCCGGTAAAGTAATTTCCTTCTCAATCTGAAGCAAACATTGATTTAAGCTTTCTGCACAAGTATGAAAGAGGAAGGGCGTAGGTGGCCAAAAGTTTATAAAAGGAAGTACAATTAATCTGTTTGAAATATATAGGAAATAGAAAGCTTTGTAGAAGGTGGGGATGTTGACTAAAAGACATGAGCACAGAAAGTGAAGACAGTTTACAGGACCACAGCATCTTTCCACTAAGATACAAAAACAACAAAATTAATGGGAGAGACCTGAGCAATTCTTTAGTGGGAAAGGGTGCTTGCCACAAAATATGGGTAGCTGAGTTCAATCCCCAGAACCCACATAAAACTGAATGTGAGAAACAATTTCACAAAGTTGTCTTCTGAGCAAACATTTGTTCTGGTAGTACAGGCTACCCTTAATACATATCATGTCTGTGGGCATACACACACACACACACACACACACACACACACACAATAATTACTTTTTTAAAAAGTAGAGAAATGTTACCACTGAGAGCAACAGTTGAGTGTCCCTGAGCTTCATGGAAACCTCAACCTGAAAATGGTTGTGAGAGTATATGCCCTTTCAGGGCTAAAATAGTTTGGGATAGAACTGGAAAATATTATAAAGAGGGAGATAACACAGACTCAGAATGTTAAGTCTTCTTGTTCTCTCTTATCTGTGGATCCTAGTTTTGAATATTTAGAAGAGAGTATGTATGTTTTAGTAACCACAGAACCCAGGAGAGTAGAAAGATACATTGGTGGGAATAACTGGAGAGAGAGGAGGGAAGATAATACAAAGGGTAGTGGAGGAAGGAGAGATAAATGACACAAAAATTAAAAGATATAGAAATGTTATTTTGTAAATATTCTTAATATATATGTATATATGTATTTCATATGTACATTTCATATATATTTCAAATGGAGTTATACTACACGTGACAATAAGGCGTCCACTATTCATAGGCAATCTTACAAAAACCCCAGTGTGAAGCATCAGAAACTTCTCTTCAAGTTTTTGAAGGCTTGACTGCTTAAGAGCAGTCAAGAAGCTCCAAAAACAATAAAAGCTGTTGTCATTGTCATTCATCGCCTCTCAGAACTTGAAGGTGAAACTCTATCTGAAGATACCACACACTTCAGACACAGGACATGGAGGCTTTGGGCTGAAAGTGACATTGAAGCCGTTTTCCTGAGAATAAACACTCATAGTGTCAGAAGGTTCTGTACAAGCTGCCAGGGGAGAAAATCAATCAGCAGTCCTAACTAGCTGTAACGTTTGCGAATCACAATAATCACGAGCCCAGTCAGATAACCCTAATGGTACAATTTTAGCACTTTTACCTTGAGGTTAACCAGCACCTGTCTAATAGGATTTAAGCCCCCCTCATTGGGAACAAATTGATGTGTGGTACTCAAAACCTAGACAACAAAATATATGACTAGAGAGGTTATATACCCTAGTAATGTCATTTCCCTAAAGAAATACAATTTCTAACTACATTCTAAATATTAATCTTTAAAACCAGAAATGAATGTAGCTCTCACCACTCATAAAAGATGATTCCTTGTAACAGATGATGATTTCAGAAAATCATAACTGGTGAAAACGAAAAGGATAAGTGACCACAGGGTGCCCATTCCCAACTGATACATCTACAATTCAACTTCTACACCTAAGGTTCAGGGAACTTCACAGAAGTGGGAGCAGAAAGACGAGAATATCTGCTGCTAGATATTATCTTCTGGACAAGACTGGGAATCTGCACCCATGAAATATTAACAGCATGATTTCTGAAACAAGACCTGAATGATAACACCCATGAAATATTAACAGCATGATTTCCTAACCAAGACCTGAATGATAACAAGAGCAGTTAATATACCAGTGTAGATAGGAGAAATTTCAAAGGTTGAGGCTCTGGATGAAGAACGACAAATAATCCATGGTTGTTGAGAAAGGAAGAAATTTTTTTCCAGTAGTAAGCTTACGGAAAGGTTGCCCAAACCTAAGTAGTCAATCCTAAACACCTACAAAACTTACACCATAAATGGATTTAATAGATTGTTTATATATAAATATATCTATATAACTGTCTATTTATATGTATCAA
>NW_008344488.1:6425720-6454171 GCF_000622305.1 Nannospalax galili | reverse complement strand
TATCTCAGAGGTCAGGAGGCTGGTAGAGTAGGAGGAACCTGGAAAGGATTTGGAATCTGAGAGGGAGTAGTATAAATTATGTCAATACAGTACTCATGCATGAAATTCTCAAAAAAAAAGTTGAATTTAACAAGATAAACTAGTTTTGAGATAATTCCTTAGCATAGTGAAATCATAAATAAATAGATCTATTTCCCTCTTTTCATAATTTCAATATTCCCTTGGTTTTATCTATGAGGTACCATGCTCATTAAGCATGCACTTGCATTGTTTTGGAAATGTCATCTGAATATTTAGAAGTACAGAAGAACTGACAGTAGAAAAAGCAACTGATATTTCCATCAGAAAAAAACATGCCTCTTCCATGAATTTATCATTTGGACATTAGAACTGATGGACTGGATTCTTGTCCAAAACAATGGGCATAAGAGGTCAAGTCCATTCCCCTCAGCCAAGATACTGCAGTGTCACAATACAATCCATTATCTTCTGGGGAAAAAAGTAATGATTCTTCTCTTTTTTTATGTAAAACCACATCCCAGGGAGTTTCTTTTCAAAATATTCCTTTGTTTTAATTAAAGTTCACTTAAAGAAGAAATGAGAACAAGGAAAACAAGACGCATCATTATAAGATATTTATAAAAAATGTTTTATGATCATTAAGGAAAATAATCAAAAATACTAAACTTTAAACTTACACAAGTGAACATATAGCATTTTGATGCTCAAGTGAACAAGAAATCACCTATTTTATCTTCTTAGTGTCCATCATGAAGCCTGATTCACTATTTATAAAATCAGCATTATTTCAAGTGCTTTTAGAAGAGAGAAAAATAGGCCCCAATACTCAAGACCCATGTTGTAGTGCGATGAGACAGACAGGTGGTAATAACATATGGATAGAAAACAAAATAAGAATCCCGTGCCAGAATATACCACTTGAATTCCATAATTTACTGTATTAAATACTAAGTGTTGTAACGGGAGGGTTTTGTTGATTTTATTGCTGTTGTTTATTCAGAAGGAAGGTAAAGTTTGGGGCCATTCAAAACTCACTTTAAAATATAATAGAAATTAGCTGAGTGGATTAGCTAAGCATGCAACTTTTAGATTTAGAAATTAATCTATGTATTAGTTTGGTTCAGTACTAAGCCTATGGGGCACACTTCCCATTTAAACCACAAGGTGACTGAATTCATTAGTAAAGTCCTGTGGCAGGAACACAAGGACAGCTACTGATATTGAGTCCATGGTGAGGAAGCGGAGAGAGAGTAATGCTGATATTCAGCTAAGTTTCTCCTTTTTACTTAGTCCAGGTTCTCAAATCCTGGGGCACCACCCATACTAAGTGTGGGTCTGCCTTAGTTGAATCCTTCTGGAAACCTTCATATCCAAAATAATGATTAACCATAAAATATTTCTTTTACAAACAGAAAAGATGCCTCATCAAAATAAATAACCATGTAACCAATCTGAAAACAGTTCACAAACTTGTTTGCTGACAGTACCTAAATACATTATTCTGTACATTATTTTACTCAAATTTCTCTATTCTCAATTCTGAAATTAGTATCATGTTTTTGCTTTTGTTACATCTTCCAATATGTTGTGCTCCCAGAGAACACAAAGAGAAACACTCTTATAAATCTTGTTCACAATATTGCATATAAATCATAGAAAAATCCCTACATTTTAACAAGCACTCAGTAAATATCTGAGCGAATTAGAGAAATTTCAAATATTTCCCTGTAATTAAAGTTAACACCTTTATAAATATAAGCAAAAACCTTTGCTGGTTCATGGTAAAGGATGTAAAAGGCAACTAAATTGTCAAGGAAGAAGGAGACTCCTTACAATTTTAGCCAATTTTAGTGTTATAAACCTATGGTTTCTTAGAGATCATAGAGTATCCTGTGCTAAAAATGAAGGGATAAAACACCCTTTAAACCTGGAAATTAAGAACACAACAGATAAAAATACATGCAAGCTAGATATTAAATTAGTATATAATTCAGGAGCCACAATTCACAGTTAATTTTCCTACATTCTATAATTTTGTGTTTTGTATTTACATAGACTTATAGAAGAATTTAAACAACAAAACAAATTTCATATGATTGATATGAGAATTATAGTTGCAAGCAAATGTATGTGTTCCTAAAATTCATTGAGAAACCAAATACTTTGGTGGGCATACTTACATGGGTGAAGGTTTATTTACAGGAATGTTGGTGCTTCCCCACAAAGGCTACAATGGAAAATATTCATCGAAGTATGGATGCTGGCTTTCCCATGACCGCATAAAATATTAAGAGAGCCTACCGTGGTCTACCCTAGCCTACATATTCTAGTCCATCCCCCAGGCCACATACAATTAGACCTGAATTGCTCATCACAGATTGGGAGATGTGGCTCGATACCCAGGTGAGACTCCAGCAACTTTCCCTGTCCCTGCTAAGCATGACATCAGTAGTCAAATGTCCAGATCTGATGATCTTGGAAAATATGTACAACTAATCTCAAAATGATGGGTTCTATCTCTTACAGGACATTCCTACACAGTAGTATTTAAAATATGATGAAAAATCAGACTTGAACACATGGGAAAATCTGAACTATATTTCTAGTTATCTCTACATGAATTGAGCCATGAAAATGAAGTAGCAAAATAAATAAGAGAAGCTAAAATTCTTGCAAAAATCTCTGCAACTTGTTATTTATATGCAAATCAAACAGCAGAAATAAAACATATAAGGACAGCAATTTTCTAAATTCCGATGATCAACATTTTGGAAAAACATTTGTTATTCATGGGTTTTCAGTTTTTGTTGTTTTATTTTATATTTCATTATAATCACCTAAATACTTCAATCATGCAAGACTGTGATATTTTCTGAAAAATAATCATTAATTTAGGCAATGGAGAAATGGCTCAGAAATTCAGAGCACTGGCTGCTCTTGCATAGAACCAGGATTAGGTTCCCAACATCCATATGGTGACTAGCAACCTCTGTAAACTCAGTTCCAGAGGATGGAACGCCCTCTCTCTTCTGCAAGTACATTGCATGTGCTTGGTGCACCTCCATACATACAGGCAGAACATGCATATATATTAAAAATAAAATATTTTTAAATAATTAATTTAAAAAGTAAGAAGGATAATTTGACATTGTGTTCAGTATTTTACAGATAAATATTTCTTACCTATCATTTGTTAATCACTGGTAAAAATTCTTCAAGTACATCAACAGATCAACAGGCCAACAAGTATATCTACTTCCTCTTACCTCTATGAAATCAAAGTATACAGTAAGATGCACTGTAAATGACAACATAAAATAAACAGATAAAATTAAAGGATATATGAAACATAGGCTTTGAATTTTTAATTTGCAATTTTTTGCCCTTATAGTATATAAACTTTAAGATTTTGAAAAATTTGGATGTGATGGTTTTATGCTAATTGTCAGCTTGACAGAACTCAGAATTACCTGGGAGAATGACTTCTGGGTGTGTCAGTGAGAGATTTTCTTAATTACCATGATGTCTGAATGCCCACACACTGTGGACTTGGTGCCCCAGACTGAATAAAATGCAGAGCAAGTTGAGAGCACATGTTCATCTCTCTCTGCCTTCTGATGTGGATACAATATGACTAAATACTTCAAACTCCTGCCATTGACTACCCCACCAAATGGACTGTAACCAGGAACTGTAAGCCAAAGTAAGCCCTTCCTCTCTTAATTTGTCTTTCTTGAGGCATTTTATCACAGCAATAAGAAAAGAAGCTAAAACACTGAATTTCAAGTTTAAGTTTCTACCTATCCTCAGACAAGCAACATTTGATAGTAACTTTTATGATGCTGGGAACAAAGAACCAAGGATATCATTCTCTGTGGAATAGTATATTTAAATGTATTTTGACCTATGATACTTTAACTCATGATGATTTCATCAGAATGTAACCCCATCTTAAATCAAAGAGTGTATTTTGATAGCAAATAAAGGACTCACTGAGAAGGTAATATATTGTTAAGACTTGAAGGACCTAGTGAAGAAGTTGTTCACAATGAAAAGAAAAAAATGCAAATATCTCACAACATAAATGAATAAGGTGCTGTGATACTGGCCCAGTGGGAAAAGGGGAAAAGTGCTTGCTGCTCTGGCATGAGTATTTGAATTTGGATTACCAACACTTACATAAAAATTAGAGTTTGGCGGTGCCTGCCTATAACCGTGGAGCTAGATGGAAGGTGGGTTACACACAGATTCAGTCTCCAGCTATTCTAGTCAAATGTCCAAACTGCAAAATCCAGGTTACTGAGAGACCCCCGTCTTAAGAAAAAAATTACTAATAGCAACATGGAGAGCAATAGAGGACAATGCCAATAAAAACTGTAGCCTCCAAGCATGATACTTACTCCCACCCTGGAAAAACTCTACCTTTGGCCTCCAAGACACATGTATGGGTGAAATGCACACAAATACACACACACACAGATACACACAAACAGGCAGACACACACACACACACACACCACAAATAAATGAATAGATTTCATAAATTTGCTAGCAGTATAGTATAAGAACTATTTTTCATTAACCTTGAGAGCCCAACATTTGTAATTTTTAAATGAATCTTGGCACAATCATAATTTAAATTGAGAGCTTGTCTTAAATATTAGACGCAGGAAAGTCTAATACAAGTTAAATTTAGAATGAGAATGGTTAAGTAGGAATCTTCCTATGAATCTTAACTAAATGTTTTGGGCCAAGCTGAATGTGGTAGTGCATGACTTTAATCCCAGTACCTGGCAGGCAGGGACACATGGATTTCTCTAAGTTGGAGACCTGGCCCACAAAGACTATTCCAGGTCAGCTAGAGATATATAGGGAGACTTTGTTTCAGTAATTAAAACAACACAACACAACAGAAAACAAACAAACAAATAAAGATTACCTTTGTGGGCAGGAGAGATGGCTCATCAGTTAAGAGCACTGGCTGCTCTTACAAAGGTCCAGTTTCCAGTATCCATATCTAACAGCCATCTGTAAATCCAGGTCCAGGGGATCTGATGCCTTCTTCTGACCTTCACAGGCACTGTACTCATGGATGCATTTACATTCATGCAGGCAAAACACACATACATATAAATTTTAAAAAGATAAAAAAATAATTTTAAAACAGACTTGGAAAATTTGGCTATCAATGAAGATAAGAAATTGGTATGACAACTCATATCTTTACTAAATTCAGTTTTTTTTCAAAATATTGACTTTTACATTAGAATATTGAAATAATTTCACACTATTGGCATTTGAAATGGCATTTGTTCACAAGTATAGATATCAAAGATGCTCTTCTAAATAGAACTCATTTGTGGAAGTAAACAATCTTAACAACTTGTTATTTTCTGTGTAAACTGAGTCATAAACTCAATTACAGAAGGAAATAACAGGTGCTTTTAAAATGAGATACAGATGATTAAATTTCCTCTCAAAGTTTAATGTACTAATCTTTATCAAACACCACCACCAACAGCAACGAAAATCACAGAGATAATGAATTGATTAAATATTTTAATGTTTCAAATACAGTTTCAAATTTGTTTCCTGTATCTATGGTATTTTATTTTTAAGAAGAAAATCAGTCCATTTGATGATAGATTTTTTTTTAAGACTGTAGGCTTACAAAGATGGGCAAATCATATATCAAGAGCTTGACCAGCGAATCTGACAGCCGCAGTAGAGCATACAAATTATGTTATTTTGACTGCTATTGTTTCCTGCCTCTTAGAAATATCCTTCATAGAAAATGTGCCAATCATTGGAGACTTTTGTTTAAATTACTGTTGGATTAACATATTAATGACTCAAAGAGGGAGATATAAAATGTCATGAACTTTCCTGAAAGAATAAACAAAGGAACAGTACCATACTGCAATCATTTGTAGCATGACTGATAAAAATTTATCATAAAAACCAGCAAGATAATTTGCATGAATTATTAAATCATATGCATACAGGAGAATTAGTAAACAGGAAATCTTATGATTTTCATAATTGGCAATTACTAAAGAAATTTTTATCAATAATTGGAAATTATTTTGTTTCAGTTTTCAATTGTCATTTGCAATGCATTTTAATGCAACTGGAAGAAGTTAAGTATTGATTAGTTTATGAAAGCATATGCAAATCTTTAATAGTAAATGCATATTGAATACAGTGTATTATGAAGTATCATGAGTGAGACATAGCAGCAAAACTATACTAGAGTTTATTTTTAACCAATGAATACAAATTTCTATCAAAGTTATTGTACTATGTGCTACCAAATATTTTATTTCCTATGTGAATTTTTTAAATGCATTTTCTCTGGTATAAATGGATTTCTTTTTCAGAAACACTAGATCCCATAATATAAAATCTAGTTTAGAGACAGATGTCCCTGAAAATATTACATATTGCCATCAACAAACAGTAACAAGTGGATGCCCCTTATTTATATTTCAGGTTGATAAACTCTTACTGATATAAACATACTTAAATTTTCATAAACATATTTTACATAATGTTCAAATGAGCATGCTATTTTGTTATCACCTATTATATTGATTAAAATTCCAATAAACAAAATATGTGACATATTATATTATGTACAGTAATTACCTAGGGACTAAGCATTCTAGAATCATTAGCAAAGAAACTTGAATTCATTTACTATGCCTTTGAAAATATACACAAATTGAATATATTTACTTTGTGGCCAAATATAGATAAACTCCTCTCTAAGTTTGTCATACATCTTATATTAATATATCTGTATCCATATTTTTTGCATTTAGCATTCCTTGTGATAAAATCATGTATGTCTACATTTATTTGTTTTATTTAACATGTTATTTAGAGGGTAAAGATTAAAAGATTTTTTATTGAGATTTTTAAATTTCATTCATTTCCCATTCAAATCCAGACCCCTCCCCCATCCATGTCTCTCCCTATTCCTGCACCGAACCCTATGCACTCTGCCATACATGCTGAGTCCTATTCATTAAGGTGTTTGTACCCAAATGTCCTTCAGTATAAACAAGTCCCCTGGAGTCTAGTCAGCCCATCCAGTGGTTATATGTTAGTCATATACTCTCCCTCACCCAGTAGTAATCAGTCTCAAATAATTCTCTATCTAGTACTGGCCTGCCACCCATTTCTCACTGCCCCTTTGTGCCCTTGTTTAATTGAACTGACATGGGTCCCATGCTGGATGCCACTGCTGCCACAGGTTCACATGAGCAAACCTCCAGTTCCCTGGAAGCCTCCACCTCCCTGTGTTCATGAACAAGCCTTGGCTCTTATAATCTTTCCACCTCCTCTTCTGCAATGGTCCCTGAGCCATAGGTGGGTGACATTGTATATAGGAGTCCCATCCTACACTCTACAGCCTCTTATTCTCCAAAACTTGTGCAGTTGTGGCCTTCTGTGTGCATCACACTCTGATGTACATGGAACCCTCACTGGTGAGAGCTGAGGGGTGCATTAGCCCTCTCTCTACCCCTTATTCCTCTATGCCCTATGATCCTTGGTTGTGGAGATTCAACTGCAGATGTGTAGCCAAGTACTGGGCATCTCCCAGGTGTATGTTCTCTGTGCCTGACCAAATGTGTAACTTTGTAGTAACCTCCACCTGTTGGAAAAAGAAACTTCTTTGATGGGTGCTGTATGGAATGCTCATCACTCTAAGAGAGGTCTCTTCTATCAGGACTGCATTCCCTGCCAAGCAGCTCCCAGGCATACATATGCATTACTGTTAAGGCACTCTATGTGGTAATTGCATAGGGTTTATAGGGCATTACTTTTCCCTCTAGGCTTCGAAGCCCCCCCCCAAGCTGAACCCCCCATGATTCACTCATCTCTACTCTTTTCCTCTCATCTGGCTTCCCTCCTCTCTACCTACTTAGAGACAGTGCCCCCATTATCCCCACCCTCCTCCCAATACCTCCTGACTCCCACCATCTTTCCTTTCCTGATTTTTCTCCCTCCGCCACGCCATGGTCCCTTGCATGCCCCTCCTTCTCCTCCCTGCCTATTACTCCCACTTTTTCCACCTCCCTCAGGTAACATCTGTTCCCTACTATCCCCCTTGCATGTTGTTTCTTTTCCTTTACCCACATGTATCCAAGACTGATAGATTTTTTAAAACTACAAAAGAGAAGGTAGAAAATTAGAAGCTAATTAAAAAAGATCTGTTGAGCAATCAGACATGAAATATTTTTAGTTATCATGAATAAATATTCTGAAAAGAATGAAGGATATAATTTTACTAAATAATCATGGCACATAATTGTGTCAATTTAGATATAGCTATGTATTAATAATAAATTTTAGTGCTTTTAGAATAAACATCTTTTGATGTATCCTACGTATAGTAAGCCTAAATGTATACTGACATATTTGTAAATGTCTACAAAAATACACTGCTAAGTACTTGACAATAAAGAGAACAGTAAAGAATCAGAAATGCTGTGTGGAACTGAAGGCAAGGCAGGATATTGTTGTCATTGTCCATGGCTATACTCTAAACCATTTATCAACTGGAGGAGCCTTTATTTTTTTAATTTCACATACAAGAATGAATATGGTATGGTATTGAAAAAAAGACTTAAATGTCTAAAATATGAGCAGAATAAGCATGGGAATAGGCATACAAAAATGGGAAACACAGTGGTTATTTTCACTCTCCAAACTTAAATTTCTGTTACTTTAGAATAATATGATTGGACACATATAGTAAATGACTCAGAACCTGATGATGAATCTAAAGATATATCTAGGGGGCTATGGCTATAGCTCACTGGTAGAATGCTTGGACAGCAAGTTTTAAACCTTGAGTTTGATTTCCAATACCACACACACACACACACACACACACACACACACACACAATTAAAACACTAAAGACTCATTTTTATGGCTAACTTCACTCTCAACTAACATTTTTCAGTTCTCTGTGTGTTCACTTCCTCTATGAAATTATATAAATAGTCATTTCATAAAAGCAAATACAATGCATTGCAATTTAAAATAAATTATATACTTCATAAATATTCATAGGTAGGTAGAAAATTGTGTTCTTGAAACTGTTTACAATTGGGGCTGGAGAGATGGCTCAGCTGTTAGGAACACTGACTGTTCTTGCAGAAGACCCAGGTTCAAATCCCAACACCCACATGGCTGCTAACAACTGTCTGTAACTATAGTTCCCTGGGATCCTCTTCTCTCCTCCATGGGCATTGCAGGACATGGGTGCACTTACCTACATGCAGGCAATACATGCATATATATCAAATAAAAATAATAAATAAAATATTTTAAAAAGCTGTTTGTAATATTAATATCATAAATGGATTTAACCATTTGACCAAGCATAGCCATTGACTTATTTTGCTTTGTGTTGCTATAACAAAGACTCAAGGCTGGGTACATTATTTAAAAAACACACAAGCAAACAAGTTTTAGATCATGTTTTTGGAGCTTCAAGAGCACGACACAGACATCCTCTACTCTGTGGTAGAGTAGACCCTTGGAGAACACAGAAGTGCAGTAAGAGAGCACAAACAAAAACTGAAAATTTTATTTGCCTATAAATGACTGAATCAGGAGAAATGTCTGGGGCCTAAAGAATAAGAGTGCAGAACTGAAAGAAAATGCTAAATCTTTTGCAAAGCCCAATTACCTACTACTCTGTCTTACATGTTCTACCACCTCGATATTGTACAACTGGACATCAAGCATCCAGTAGAGGAGCCCTCTGGGGAAAACAAATCCAATTTATGAAATGTATCCATCACTTTCAAAGTTTTGTGTTAGTTCCAACCAAGCTCTATTAGGCTTCCTTTTATAAGCCACTCCAGTAGATATGCAATTTTTTAGGATTAAAACTACTTAGTAAATTTGTTAAATGATAAGAATGCCGTTGTGATCATATAGTTTCAAATTATTTTTATTTGAAGAAATGAAACTCTTCTGTGCCTCAGTTAATAATGGTTTTCTGGCTAGTTTTTGTCAAATTTAGGTAGAGTCACCTGCGAAGAGGAGGGAGCCTCTACGGAAGAATTTAATAAATTAGATTGGCCTGTCACCCTAACTTTGAGGCATTTTCTTGATTGCTCATTGATGTTGGAAGACCCAGCTCTCTGTGGGCTATGCCATCCTAGGTAGTTTGGCTGGGCTGTATAAGAAAAGCTGTTGAACAAGTGAAGGCATGCTAGAAGTGGCATTCCTTCCTGTCTGCTTCAGTTCCTATCTCCAGATTCCTACCTTGAGCTCCAGCCCTGGATTCCCTAGATTATGAACTGTAACCTGTAAGCCAAATAAACCATTTTCTTGCACAAGATGTTTGAAATTATGGTGTTTATCACAGCAATGGAAAGAAAATTAAAGCAAATGGATACAACAAACTTTAAAATGGTTAAATTTTTAAGTTCCATTGTTTATCATTTCTCACTCATTGGGGAGCCATATGTAATATGCCAACTCCCTATTGTGGGATTCTAAAATAAGTTTAGATATAGTTAAAGTTTAAAAAAAGCATTTTAGTTGACAGAAAGACTGGAAAGAATTTTTTACTAGGGTATGGCAAATGATTAGGAGCTATTTATTTTAACTGAACAGAACTAGGACTAGTAATGCATGTTCTAGGAAAGAGGGCTCCTTTTCTAATGATAGCAGAACTACAGCACTTTATCTGTGCTATAGTTCAGGGTTTTTCTGAGATAAAAACAAAAGTGACAGAGATGTCTAGGAAGCCATAGGGAAGGAGACCTGAAGTCGGAGGATATAGAAGGCATTTGGAGAACTGCATTGGTTAAAATTTCCTTGTATACTTTCCTTTCACATAAAGAGCAAATTACATAGCTTATCTGCATCAAAATTCTAGGTGAGTCTTGTAGTAGGTGAGCAATTAAAACTGGAAGCATCACAGGGACTGTGATGTTTCCTCACAGTGGGGCCTAACAGCTCCCACAGAAGAGCTCCACCACAGTGGTTAGAAGAAGCCTAACATTTGTCCCTACCAACGGGAAAATAAGTGTGGGTGAACACCAACTGACATCCCTCTTTCTGAAGTGTCTGAAGGTTTATTCCTGAATCATTAAAATGACTCTCAGATTTTCAAGTGTGTTTCCATGGTGGCTGTGTATATGCTCAGGTCTATATACTAGCAGCCTTCAGCCTGGAGAGATGGCAAGAACAGATGATGATCTCCAAAAGGACCAGGATTTTGAACTTAAAAAAAAAAAAATACCTGGGGCTGAACAGATGGCTGGGTGATTAAGAGCCTTGATTGCTCTTGCAGAGGAACTGACTTAGGTTCCCACATGATTGCTAACAACCATCCCTAACTCCAGCTTCAGGGATTCTAATGCCTTCTTCGGGCTTCTGGCCTCCATAGGCATTCTACGCATGGATGCTCTTACATACATGATGTTGAAACTCTCATATACATAAAAAAAATAAATTTATTTTTAAAATTTAAAAACTGAAATTTTATTTTATTATTTTTTTATTTTGTGAGCATGTGTATGTGTGTGTCTGTGTGTGTGTGTGTCTGTGTGTGTGTGTGTGTGTGCCCAAAACAGCATATGTGTAGAAGTCAGAGAAGAACTTACAGGAACCAGTTCCTCTAACAATATGTGGCTTCCTGGGATCATGAACTCAGGTCCTCAGGTTTGTAGGCAAACATTTTTTAAATAGTTTATTTATTAATTAATTAATTAATTTATTATTTTTATTTTATGAGTGTATTGCCTGCATGTAGGTAGGTACACCTGTGTAGTGCAATTCCCTGGAAGTCAGAAGATGGTGTTCAATCCCCTGGAACTGGAGTTACCTATGGTTGTTAGCCACCATAGGGGTACTGAGAATTGAACCTGGGTCCTCTTCAAGAGCAGTAAGTGTTCTTAACCATAGAGTCATCTCACCAGTCATGAAAACCACCTTTGTTTACTGAGCTATCTTGCTGGCCTGAAGATTTTGAACCTTCTATTTAAGGATAATAAAATCATGAACCTAATAGAAGCTCACTGCATAGGAATTGTGGACTCAACTGGAAAAGTCACAGAGGTGCCATGGTTAGAATTTTTCCCTGTAACATTGTGGCAGTACAGAATCCAAGATTTTCAATCAGATATGCTGCTGTTAAAATAGAAAAAAGAAGCACTAATGAAATGGATAGGTATGAAGAACAAGCTGTCAGCTACTGAAGGACAAATTATGTAGAGCTACATGATACCATACATCACCAAGATGGGAGAAAGAGAAGAAAGATGAAAGAAAGATAATAGTCCAAAAGTGAAACAAGTGAAGCAGCAGCATCTAGAGGGCCCACTTTTTCATTCATAAAAAGATTGAAGAATGAACTCAAACTGAGTCTTTCGGACAATTTTGGTAAAATTTAAAGAAAAATCCTCAGGTCAGGCAAGTTGCAAATCTTGGCAGCTGCCTTGAGGAAGAGAATGGAGGGAAGGAGAAAAAAAAATCATGAAACCATGTTAGTTTAGAGAAGCTATGCTAGGTTAGAGCCTGCGTGGAGGTCAGACATGTGGCGGAGGAGCAGCCACATAGCTGGGAGGAGAAGGGAGTTGCAGAGCAAAAAGACAGAGTAGCCCAAAATGTGGGTCAGCCACTGTTAAGGTAAGCATGGTTTTAAAGAGTATAAAGAAGAAAAGAGGAGATCGTATATTCCTAAATTATTCTAAAAAGTAGGTAAGATTTACAGAAACCTCATGTCTTAACCGGGGGCAGAAGAACTGATCTAAGAGGCCGAGATTCTGGGAAGGAAAAGGTGACCATCTCATTAATGCACTCAGTATTCCATCTATCTCTTTCACACGACTGAAGGAGAATTCACATTTCTAGGGGTGGTCCTATGGCCAGGTGATTGACCAGGGAAACTGGAAAGTTGGGATTTTATCCAGAGCAGAGATAGCAGAAATTGTTATTCTCTTGATCAGTTAATCTCATGGAGCTTTTATTCTCCTTTAATATGAATGTTTATTCATAAATTTTACAAACCCTGTTCTTATTCGAGAACATTTTGATTAGCTAAAAATAGATTTAAGATAAGGAATAGCCTATATGTGACTATAAATGTTTTATTCGTTTGTATGCATTATAATCAGCAGTTTACAATTACTAAGAATTCTTTATTTTCCCTAAAATTTCTATATCTATAATAAAATGCAAATTCATTGATTTAAATTAAAATAGTCGTCTTTCAAAAGTTCAGCATACGAAGGGTAAAATTTCAAAAGGAGTAAAAGACAGTGTGTCAGTTGCATGTTGTATTCCATAACACACACAGTAAAGCATGTACATCAACATATCAAGCTTGTTCTCCTCAATTTCCATTTAACACAGACTACTCTAGGGCAAATCACACCACTTTGATGCTTTGTTTATTTTATTCATTTTCTTAATGCCTAACTTGGTCCTGACTAGAAAAAACAAACAATTCCAGTGTGACATAAACAGATTTGCTTTTTACCTTTGGAGCGAATGGCATTGGAATCAATCTGTATTCAGGCTCATACTCTGTTGCCTTTTACATTGAGACTTATATATTATGATAAAGCTGTAGGATCCATAGGCTCTTCACATTTACATTTTAGGACGTAAGCCACGTTGCCTTCATTTCTTGCTGCTGCATTCACCACAAATCTAGCTCGTAATGTGTCAAAAGACTCCTGAAGAGTGTCCTTGAACTTCTCTAAACAGGACCCAATGGCATGAAAAATGGTGCTGTCCACATTAAAATGTAAATGAGCTCTCTGTAACTACAAACCAAGATCACTTTACACAGGTGTTTAAATATAGCAAGACCTTAAAATCCATCCTTCAGGGATATCACATGTACTTGAGTTGCTGAGTTGTATCTAGGTATAATGCTTTCTACATACTTGGCTTTATGGCTCTTGTGTGATATTCACTGCAATCAAGAAACTCTTCTGCTAAATCAAATAACATAATATCTAACCAAAGCACAAATGAATATCGATTTTGTCTCTCATAAGGAGTACAAATAATTTTTATTGATGTCTATGAATATTTTGAAATATCATGATTATTGAATAACTAAAAGTTGATGTTTTCCACATTTGAACAATTTATACTTAAGAAAAAATTTAGTACATAATATATATTTGTCTTGCTAAAAGGATAATTTCATTCTTTTGTTATGTCATTAGTTTATTTATCACTGATTCCTAGCACATGTGGTCAAATTGTGAGAGTCATACTAACACATGCCACTGCTAAGGTGAATTAAAATGTCTCCAACAATGACTTTCCAGTGCATTTCAATAATAGCTGATGCATGAAGTGCTTTCTAATTTTTCAAATCAGATCCTCCATAGGGATTATGAATGGAAGACAGTATTATTCAAATGAGCTATCAGGTCCAATAAATATCAGAGAAAGTTATTTTCCAAACTGGGTTGCATTATTGTCAATGACAATGGAAAATAAAGATTTTTGTTTGTTTGGTTTTTGGTTTTTTTTTTTTTTAATATGAGTAATACATGAAGAAGAAAAAGGAGGACAAAGGATGCTAAGATAGCATAAGAAAGATTAATTCTCCCTTGATAAATCAGATTTAGCATGATCATATTTTTTGGATCACAATGTCAAATATGGGGCATAAAACTGAAACTGCCTGTTTAAAAGTCCTCATTTAATTCTATAAAATACTGTTTTTAGAAACATGTTCATTAATGAGGGGGAAAAAAACATGAAAACACCACCAACAGCAAAAAAAAAAAAAAAAATGGATTCTATTATCAGGCTTGTCTTAAGGTACATTTACAGATTTAATTTTGCTTTGATGCTCTTAAACATGTACTTTCAAAATAAAGGAGGCTAGATTCTATGTCCAGCCCACATATCTGCTCGGATCTCCCATCTCTGTGTTATTAGGTCCAACACATCTGTGGGTGCCACCAGGTGTTCCACTCTTGGGTCTTTTACCCAAAGGACTGTATATCCTACAAAAGAGATGACTATCTGTCCATGTTAGTTGCTGCTCTATCTGCAATAGGGAGGAAATGGAAACAACCTAGACGTCCATCACTGATGAATATATAATGAAAGTATGGTACATTTAAACAATATAATATAATATTTTTCAGCACTTAAGAAAAACTAAATTATGAAATTTTCAGGTACCCACACCAAGAAAGACAAACCTCACATATTCTCTCTCATACATTGAAGTTAGCTTTGAATCTTTAAATCAGTGGGTTTAATTTGGAAAAGTTAGAGAGGCCAGGGAAGTAATAAGGAGTCATGGAATAAATGTGTTCATGGGAGGGAAGATAGAATGTAGTGAAATAAAGGGAGAAAGGGAAATAATGGGATAGGAAAGGTTAAATAGGGTTAGAAATGTGGGGGAGCAGAACAGAGGAGGAGGAAAGGGGTGGGACAGTAACACTAAAGGGCATTTGAAGAAGTCACATGGAAAGATACTATTAGAAGCTTCTCAAAAGACATACATATGAAATATACAGAGTTTCACTATAGTTATCATATAATTGGGACTCAATGGTTCTATTAGCTACCCCAGCCTAGCCAGTAAAATCCCCAATCTAGAAATTAACTTCTTCTATTGGAGTTATTTGCAAAGGATGTCCCATAGATCCTCAAACAATGCTGCCATTTGCCGTTCCTCTTGGTTACCCTCCAGAATTTGAAAGTAAGACACTTGCCAAAGACATAACATGTGAGTCATTGAAAAAACAAGGAGAAATCAAACTAGTACTGACCTCACTGCTTCATCTTTACTCTCCAGCTTTCATAGGAATAGAAGATGCTATTCATGCTATTTGAAGAGAAATATACTTATCAAGTCTACCCAGCTGTGAATACTGTGAGCTACAATAATACCTGCATGGCAAATGTAACCATTTGTACAACAGTGGCAGAAATTCTATGGGAGTATCCAAGCATCTTCTAATTGGTTTTAAGATCCTACTTCACAAGATAGAACTCATACCTGGCACTTTATTTAGGGCTAAGAACCTGGAAGCCCTGTCACAGGCAGTAGGGTAGAGCTTATTACATTTTTTTTCTGCTAAGCTAAATAGACATAAAATTAAAATGACTTCTGATGTCTTATAGTTATATTCATAGATTAGCACATCTTTCAACCCTCGCCAGAGAAGCCTACTCTTGTAAGAGATGTTGACTCACATAGACACCCAAAATGGTCCATGGGCAGAGAATAAGAGACTGCTGAGTCCTCATTCCTAAGTGGGAAACTCCTTTAACACAGTCTTCTCCCAAGGTTCAAGGATCTTTACAGAAAAGGGTGCAGGATTATAAGAGCCAGACACCACAATTGCCTTTGAGGTTATTGTTCTAGTATTCTGTTTTATTTTGTAATTTTGGTATGGTATGTTTTCATTTAATTTTATTTAAAGAATTTGTAATATCCTTCTTGATTTCTAACTCCATCCAACTTTCATTTAGTAATGTATTGTTCAGTTCCTATGAGCTCGTTTACTTTTTCCATTTCTATTGTTGTTATTTAACTTTATTTCCTTCAGGTCAGATAGAATATAAGGTTATTTAAATTTTCATAAATTTTTGGAGACTTGCTTTGTGTCCTATTATGAGTTCAATTTTTCAGAAAGTTCTATAGGCCTGTGAGAAGAAACTGCATTCTTTGGTATTTGGGTGGGATGGTCTATAATGTGTGTCAAATCCATTTGATATGTTGGTTAAATCCATTTGCGTTATGATGTCATTTAAATCCATGGTTCCTCTATTTTTTTGTCTGGTTGACCTGTATATTCATGACAATGTGGTACTGAAATAATCAATTATCACTCAGTTGGAGTCAATATGTAATTTTAGATTCAACAAAGTTTCTTTTATGAAACTGAATTCCATTGTGCTTGGTGCATATATGTTTAGATTTGTGATAGCCTCTAGGTGTATTTTTTAATGAGTATAAAGTGATCTTCCCTTTGTTTTCTGGCTAGTTTTGGTCTGGTCTATTTTCTCAGATATTGGAATAGCTACACTTGCTTGCTAGTTCTGCATGCTTAGACTATTGTATTCCAATTCTTTATCCTAAGGTGCTATCATTGATGCTGTCTTGTGTTTCTTGTAGGCAGCAAGTAGGTGAAATATGTTTTCTAAACAAGTAATTCAGTTTCTTTTATAGAAAACATTAATTTAATTTTTGTGCATTTTCATATATCTTGGTCATATTTAGATCACTAGCCTATCTGCACCACACTGGTAGGCCCATGCTAGAAGGCATGTATTCTGCCATAACTGTTACCATCCATTGAGACAAATTTGTGTCCATAAATGTCCTTCTGTGTGAGTCCAGCTACTGGAGCCTGGTCAGCCTATTTAGCATCTTACTTAAAGAAAATCAATCATCTTCACCCAGAAATGACAAAATACCAATAGTTCCTCACCTAAGGTTTACTTTCTTATCCATTTCCCCACTTCTATACTGGATTTTTTCTGGTTTGAGTTTGCAAGGGTCTTGTGCATACTGTCACCATTGCTGAAAGTTCACATGAGCATCTTCCTAGTCATCTGGAAAATTCTGTTTCCTTGTGATCATCCACCAACCCTGGTTCTTTCAAACTTTCCATGCCCTCTCTTCCTCAAGACTCTGAGCCATGGGTGACAGAGGTTTAATATAGAATTCCTAAACAGGGATACACACTCTGAAGTCTCTTACTCCCTATATTTTGGGCAGTTGTGGCTTTCTATGTTAATCACATTCGGTTGAATAAAGAAACTTCACTAGTGAGAGTTGATGCATTAATATTTTCTCTGTTCCCTGATCTGCTATGGTCTCTGAGTCTTACACATAGAGGTTGTATTGTAGATGGGTCACTTAAGCTGGGCATCTTCCAGGCACTTGTTCTCTGCATTTGACCAGTTGTGGAAGACTGTAATTGTCTCCTTCTTTTGTGAAATAGAGATTCTTTGATGACTGGTGAGAGGTATACCTGTTTGTAAATATAAAGTTACATATTTAGTATGAAGTAAGAAATTATCTAGAAATGTGATAGTCATGTATTTTTCTCTAGGATCTATAACCTCTCCAGTCATATGCATTTGCCTACATTTACAATACCACTCATGAGTTCCCTCCCATTAAGTGGGTCTTACATCCAATTAGTTAGCTGTTGATTAGCCCCCAAATAAAAGTATCACTACTGCATCAATATTGATAGTTTTCTGTGCAGGTCACTGTTATGTTTATTAAGCTTTACAGCTGGGTTGGACCGTTGATTGATTTTCTCCCTTAGCATTTTACATAGTATCCTCTGATATTGAGAGTGAGTCTTCACGAAGGAGGATTACAGGTCAGTTCTAGCTCCATTGCTCCAAGTCCTGTGTCTGAAGTAAGTCTTGTCTTCAGCAATAAGGTATTTTCTTCAAGTTCTGGGAGGCAATCAAGGGCTTTTGTAATGGCCTGTGTTATTTTGGAAGTCCCTTACAATGCCCTGACCAACATCTTGAAGGGAGATTTCTCCTGTCTAGCACTGTCAGTTGTTATAAAGACCAACTATACACATTCATACATGCAATATACATATAATGTATTTTATATGTATTATATATTAGAGAGAGAGAGAGAGAGGGAGAGGAGAGAGAGAGGTTGTGTGTTTTTCAATAGGCTTTTCAACTTATACACTTCCTTCTGGTTATTTACTCATCTCTTGATCTCCCTGTACGACCTTCCCTTCTCCCTCTCAAGTTGAAGTATCCTGCTTTTCCCCGTTTCCACCTTTTTATACCTATGTCCTATTACCCCTCTCACTGGAGCTTTTTTCACAAGAGCTAAGAAATGCGAACAACCTATATATTCCTCAACTGTTGAATGGATAATGAAAAAATGAAAATGCTGTACTTTTATGCAATGTAGTTCTGTTCAGCAAGAAAGAAAAACAAAATCAGGAAGTGTGCAGGTAAACGATGGAAATATTAACTTTTTTGTCTTTTTTGAGTCAGGGTCTCCCTGTAGCCCCAAATGTCCTGGAACTCACTATGTAGACCAGGTTGGCCTTGAACTCACAGAGATCTGCCTGCTTCTGCCTCCTGAGTTTTGGGATTAAAGGCGTGCACCAAATACTAACTTTTATACAAAGTGAAGTAACACAGATTCAGAAAAATAAACAACATATGCTCCATCTTATTTGTTTATTTTAACTTCAAATCTTTACATGTAAATATATATCCTGATGTAACTGCAGGAGCTGGGGAAATGGAAAGGAACCATGGGGATAAAGGAGAAGCTCGGGAGAGAGGGAGATAGTGGGAGACAGTTGTTATCAATGGGAAAATGGGGGTATTTAATTTAGAGCATAGGAGAGAAGGTTATAGTAGTCTGCTTTTTATGGGGAGCTGTGTCTATTAATATTAATAGTGATGATTGGTCAATAAGTATTGATCGCTGTTATGTTGGTGGTGTATAATTATTTATACTTCTTTTGATTAACTGTTCTTGAATTGTTTATTTTTTGTAGCCTCTGGAGAGTGTGTAATCTTCTCCTCAGACCAAATTATTCCACTGAGTATTTTTGGTAGGGCTGTCTTTATGAATATCAATTCCTTAAGTCTTTTTTTTATAGTGTAAAAGTTTTTTATCTCATTTAGTTGCAGCTGACAGTTTTTCATCGGTATAGTAGCCTGGGCTGGAATTTGCATTCTTTCATAACTTGAAGAACATCTGTCCAAGTCATTCTGACTTTTATAGTCTCCACTGAAAACTCAGCTGTTATTCTGAAGGGCCTGTCTTTATACATGACCTGATTATATTCTCTTGGAGCTTTCAATATCTTTTCTTTGTTCTTTACATTTAGTGCTCTGACTTTTTATGACATGTGGAGTTTCTTTGTCTACTTGGTGTTCTGTATAGCCCTTGTACTTTAGTAGATATCTCCTTAGATTTGGAAAGGATTTTTTCCTATGATTTTGTTAAAAATATTTTCTATGATAAACCCTACCTAGATATATTTCTTGATCTGCTATGTATAGTTTATGACTTTATATCCATGCTCAGATGCCAAGGAGCTCAGAAAGTAACTGACTGTGATTAGTAATAACCAGATATATAGAGATCAGAAACGCATGTGCATCTTAGTGTCAATTGTATTAAAAATGAATTTTTCTGTATGAAACTGCATATTTTAATAATGAAATGGAAATCTTTTTTAAAGTTTAAAACCTCATTTAATTTTATGTCTTATAAGGTTTATATGGAGTACAATATTGTATAAATGTATTAATTAAACTATAAACCTAAAAGTCTACAGCCAATTTTGAAAGAGATGCATCTTAGCTCTGGAAATTGTTATTGAATATGTCAATGCTGTTGTAGTGAAATGCTTCTTCTAAGTACGTGGCTATTAAATAAACAAACAACAACAAAAAAGAACTCACTTCCTAGGTGACAGATGCTTAGCTTCTTCCTGTGTCCCCACACAGCAGAGAGAGGAAGCTCTGATGTCTTTTCCTCTTCCTACTAGGGCACAGGTTTTATTAGGGAGCTCACTGTATGGCTTACAATATTGTATAACTGTATTAACTCAACTTGTAAACCTAATAATTTACAGCCAATTTTGAAAGAGAAGCATCTTAGCTCTGGAAATTTTTATTGACTATGTCAATGCTGTTGTAATGAAATGCTTCATCTAATTATACGGTTATTAAATAAATAATTAAAAAAATATTTTCTATGCCTTTGAGCTGGGTTATTTCTCCTTCACCTACATCTATGATCTATAGGTTTTGTCATTTTATAGTGTCCCAGAGGACATGCATATTCCATTCCTGGGTTGTTTTAGGTTTGACATTTTCTTTGACTGAGCATATATTTCCCCAACCTTTTTCAACATCTGATATTAACTGGTCCATCCCTTCATTCCTTTTTGATTTCTTCCTCTAAGCTTATTGTTTGAGTTCCTGAGTTTTACATTTCCAGTTTTACTTCAGTTTCACTTTTCTTCATAGATTTTATCTCTCTATCAGAGTCTAACATCATGTTTTAACTATTTCATTTACCTGTTTTTGTTTTCATGCTCTTCACACAATCTTTTATTCATATCCTCATTGAGTTCCTGAAATTTATGTTTATTTGCAGTTTTTACATCATATTCTTGTGCCCCAGTCAGGTTGCCTCTCTCAGGAAACATGATGGTGGTGACAATTTCTTTTGGAAGCATATTTCGTTATTCATGTTGTTTGTGGTTTTTCAGTGAGACCTGGGCATCTCGACTTGTGTCAGTGGTAGAGTTTCTTGGTTTAGGTAGGCAGTCTTTCTTGAGTGGTTGTACATTTGCTGTTTTCCTAACTTGTCAGGTTATGGCTCAGCTGAGTGGATCTTGGTGTTCAGTCTTAGGCCCACTTTACAATGATGTATCAATGGAGTATAATAAGTGGTCTGAATTATGATAAGGATAGGTGAACATTTTGAGTCTAAGGTTCAGGAACAGTCTCTTTAGTGATCTTGAGCAGCAGGATGGGCAGAGTTATGCAAAATGTGCAGGTTGGCTGACAGGTTCAACTAGGGCAGCTTGCAGGTCTGGGACATGCATGGCTCATAGTAAACCTAAAGCCTGTGAGCTGAGATCCAGAAGTGGTAGATGGATACAAGAAACTGCTGAGTGGATACCACAGGAAAGTTGTATATATGAGCCTATGGAACTTGTGATAGCATGCAGAAGACCTGTTCATGCCCAAGCCAGTCAAAACCTCATCATGAATATGGGAGGAAGGAAAGAAATCCCAGCTGTGGCTCAGGATCTATTGGTAACTGATATTTGTTAGGAAAGAAAGAATTGATTTTATTTACTGATGTGAGATTTTGTAGTTTGAAAACTTGAGTAATACAGATTAGACTTGATAGTCTTTTGGTAAATAAAGAAAAATAATAACAGAAGGCATGAATTCCAGGAGAAGGTTAATAAGGAGAAGGTAGAATTGGGAAAGGGAGTCTCAATATGATCAAAATATATTTCTTGAAAAACTAAAAATATATATATTTTTAAAAAGCGTACTTCAAAGACAGAAAATAATTTTCAGCAAATTATTATCCCATATGTATGTAAGTGCATGTGTGTGTGTGTGTGTGTTGTCTAATTATCTGTCTAGGTATTTATCCTTGTATCTTTTTTGCTTTATTCAATAGCTTCTGGAATTATTTTTCAGAAAGAGTAAATTCAACACTATTTCCTAGACCGTGGGTTAATGAAATGCACTCAAGTGCTGAGTGATGAATACTATTTAGATGGAAAGTTTTAAATATCTTTTAAACTTTCTCATCATCTTAATAATGATATTCAGTTCCTCCTAGTGCTAAACCTTGGCTAATTTTGTTTATTTCACTATTCTAAACAGAACTCCTGCTGAGGCTAGAAAGATGGCTCAGCAGTTAAGAGCATGTACTGTTGTTGCAGAGGACTGGGTTCAACTGTTGGGACCCATATCAGAGAGCTCACAGCTACCTATAACTCCATCTCCTGTGGTAGTCAATGCCTCGTGTCCCCTTTGGTATCTACACACACACACACACACACACACACACACACGCACGCACACACGCATGCATGCATGCACACACGCACACACACACACAAATGATTTTAAAGCCTTAAAAATTATAGAATTCTTGTTCTAATATTTCCAGATTTTGAATCTAACAGCAGTAGAAATACAGAGATAATACTGATCAAACTTACTCCCCTTAAAATTAGATAATGGTATCTAATGGTATTTAATCTCTCTAGACTCTACCATAACTGCCATAAGGTCAACAGTCTTTGAGTAAAACATATGCTCCCTGTGGTTTCTATAAAGTTTTATAAGTATTTCCAAGAAGCTATTTAAAAAAATATAAGCCAAAGTATAAACTTTGCCATTTCAAAACATGTAATTTACTTTCTTCTACTTCAAACACTGAGGAGTGATTTTGACTTGAGGTCTGAGTAGGAGTGCCTGGTGGTATTTGGGACCAGAAAATATTGTTATTAAAGCTAAAGCTGATGTGGTGAGCTCTGTATCATTCATGCTTGTAAAGCTTTAGGTGCTAGTGTAGCTAGAGTACAACATAAATGTTAGAGGTACAACATAAATGTTGATGTTGTGCATGTAACTGTTCCAGGTAGATGCTTTTGAAGCCTGCACCAGTGAATATTTGAAGGTGTAAGAGGATATCATTATAAGCATCTATTATATGGAAGGGTCACTTTATGCCTATCTGGATTCTAAAATTAAAGCATATTTTTAAAAAATTTTAATGTTTTTTGTGATTTTCATATAATAGATCTTGATCAAATTTAGACCCCCTCTCCCATCCGTGACAACCCATAGCTAACATGCGTATATACTCACATGCATATATACTCCGAAGATGTTAATTTTTATTTTTAAAAAATTTTCTTTGGTTAAAATTTATATGATGAAGAGTTAAGTATATGATGATTCAGCATCTACTGAGCATATACAGAGACACTTGATGATATAGAATCATATTTAAAATATTTATTTTTATTATTTTATGTGTATGCATGTATTGCATCCATGTTGTAAGTGCACCCATGTCACGCAATGCCTGGGGAGGTCAGAAGAGTGTTGGGGTCCTCTGTTGTGCAAGTAGAAGTCTCTTCACGTCCGGATAGCTCACGAGCTCGGAAACCATATGCTGCAGATTCCTTTCATAGCAGAGTGCCTTCCTGGCATCCTCCCTGACTCTTCTTTTAAAGTGTTCGCCACAAATACATGCCCTCTGGCACAGGAGCTACCAGGTCTTTAATCAGGCATTGTCTGATAGTCTGATAGAAGCCCACCACCCTATGTAAATGAGGCATCCTAAAAGTACCTATCAGCTAAGACTTCTTCTGCTGTCTCTACACTATAAATAGTCCTAGTTTTACCCCAATAAAGTTGGAGCTGGATCACTTAGACTCGGAACTGGATCACTTAGACTCGGAGTTGGATCACTTAGACTTGTAGCTGGATCACTTAGACTTGGAGCTGGAGCTGAATCACTGAGATCTGAGCTGAGTCACTTGTCTTGAGCTGTAACACTAAATCCTGTGATCCAGTCTCCCCAGGGGCGCTATTCCTCCGTCACTGACTCACGGACACCCTGGCTTTCGCCGTTCCTCGTACGCTTCCCTTGTGGTCCAAGTGGCCAGTGGACCTCACATCCTGAGGAAGGTATATGGGTGAAATAGGGACGCGATCGACTGAGTAGACCTCAGTAGCAGAGGAGCTTTCACTGCCCAGGAGTGCGCACTGGGACCCTGAGAGCCCAGCGCATGCTCGCCTATAGAAGAGGGCATTGAATCCCCTGGAATTGAAGTTATGGAGGGTTGTTAGCCACCACGTGGGTACTGGGATTCAACTGGGGTCCTTTGCAAGAGCAACCAGTGCTCTTAGCTGCTGAGTCATCTCACCAGACTTGAAGTGTATTTTAAAAGGGAGGGTAAAAAAAAAAAAAAAAAAACCTGTCTACCTTAGATTCTGAGTCAGTGGTAGAATGTATATCTACTATAGGTGCACCTGTTAGTTTGATCCCTAACACCATGACTACAACAAAGATAACCTCAGAATTATGTGAAATAATTGGTAAAGTTTCTCTTCAAACACAATTCTAATCTTTGCATGTAAATCCTGTTAAGGGTGGACATAGGAAACAGATATTATTGAGTGAATCATTAGCCTATTGTGGTAACATTAAAACTGAGAAAATGTCTTATGCAAAGTTGTGTTATACTACAATAACAATTAAATGCAAGCATTGCTATCTTTAAAACATAAGTTATAAGTGGCCCAGGTACATCACTAATTTAATTACTGCACACAACTTTAAGCAACATATAAGGAATCATCCTGATGGCCATGGAATGGACAACTGCATGAAGCTCTACCAGTCTGTGAAGTCAGTTTTCCAATAGAGACAAAAATCACAATGTTAGAAAAGGAGAATACTGTAAGACTGGAAATTGTGATTCGCAGCTTACTCTTCAAGGAAACTTCTGAGGTACATCCTGGCAAATACGGAAAGATATGGGTTTCCAGATAGGAGATAGAAAGATGCTAATGTCTACTCATTTGTTGCTATCTCATAATGAAAGATGTGGTAATATTAGCAACTGAGTAAATGAGTTTTCATAAAATAAAATCTTGATAGGATGTAAGTATTCCATAAACATATAAGAAATGTAAGAAATTTCCTAAGAAAATATAGCTGTTGCTTCTAAAATTAAATTAAACTGAAATTTCATGATGTGGGTGGATTAAAACAGTGAAGGATAGCCAAAAGAAAGAAAGAAAAAACTGTTTTGTAATATCCGTGATATCCACTGATGTTCTGCTTGATTCCTGGATGTATGTACACTGGCCTCATACTCAGTGTGGATGCAGGTGGTAGCCAACCCTACATGTCTCTGCTTTCAGGACTGGTCAGACTCATAATATTGACAGAAGCAGATAAAGTAGAATATATGTATGCATGCCTATATTCCCTTACATAGATCCTCAGCAGGGTGCAATCCAAGAAAAAAATCCAAAGATAAAATTTATTGTGAAAGTTAGAAAGCACTGTCCATAATAACAAGAAAGTGTCCAAGCACCCTTAGGCATTTACTACACTGTATTCATTTTCTATCTCCTCATTAAGAAAAAAAAAATCTGACGGGTACAATCTAAAGGAAGAGAGACTTTTTTTTTTGCCTCATGATTTACAGGGATAAAGTTCTTCATGCCACCTGGAGTACCTTCTTTTGTATTATTGGGAGCTTGCAGTATGGTGTGTTGTACTTTACAGAGTCAGGAAGTAGAAACCTCAGGATGTATATCAGACTATCACATGGAAAGCTTGTCCAAACTGGTCCACCTTCAAAATCCATGCCTCCCACAACAAAGGTTTCAAAACTTCCTAAAACATCACCACTGGGTAACGATCAAGTTTAAACACATGACCCTATGGGAGAAGATTTACTCTCAAACATAATGGTCTCTAAGTTCAAGTTTAAGAAAACAGTGGCACTGTGTATCTAGAAACAACAGCTGTAAAAATTGCTTCTTCATTCCTTAACTGGTATTTGTGCTCACCAAGACTTCCAGGAATACTACAAAGGGATATGGTTGCTAATAAGGTCAAAAAATTCTAGTACCAGCAGGGTATGGTGGCCCATGCCTTTAATATCAGCACTGGGGAGGCAGAGGCAGATGGAGCTCTGTGAAATCAAGGCCAGCTTGGTCTACACAGTGAGTTCTAGAGCAGCTGGGGCTACAGGGAGACCCTGTCAAAAAACAGACTAAAAAATATATTGCAAGTATACTGATGGTATACTTAGTTGATTTATTTTCTACTGAATTTATTATTCCTTAAGAGTAACAGAAAATATTTCAATTATCACCCATGGACATCTCCCAGGAATGTGGCTACACTATGCATCCCCCAAAGAAGAGCACATATTGGAGACATCAGTACTTGAAAATATGCTGAGGCCTTATCTCTAATTTATCTTCAAGTCTGTTTCTCCTGGCTTCTCCCTGTTTCCTTACTACTGTATCAGCTCTTTTGAACAGATCTACATTTATCTTACTGGTAGCCTGACACTGTCCCTATTTATTTGTAATTGTCTCTTGTAAAAGAGTGTGTCTTATATAATTCTAATGCACTGATTACTTATTACCTACTAGTTTAGAAACACCAAGAAGGAAGGAACTGTTTCTGTATTTTATCTTTATTATCAGATCCCTAGTACATTTTGCAGTGCTTGACAGGTAACAGATATCATAGAAATGAATGACTGAATGCATGCATAAATGCTAGTGTCTAGTAATTTTGTCCCTTGCAGCCTAAATGTGTGTCTCTTAATCTATATTGAATCTCCTTGAACACCATTATCTGTGTAAATCGATGACTTTGTATTCACTTTATATGCCCAAAGTTTGCCCTCAGCTACCATGGAGTGATTATTCAATATATGGCCTTATAATTTCCTACTCCATTTAATGTTTAGAACATTGTTTAAACTGACAGAGAGGAAAATATTTTATGTCTCAGTTCAAAGATAATCTATGATTCCCCCATGGAACCATTGATTTTCCTCCACAGGGAGAATGATGATATTATAATTCACCATGTGGACATTTTGCTTTTGTTTTAACATTCTTTAGAATAAATAATTTTCAGTGTCTTGGTGCACTGCTCTCTTCTTGACTTTCTATTTTAATTTTGTATGTTGTTACTCCACTGTTTTATTCTGCACAGTTATTTCTTTTATTGCCAGTTCTGTCTTAAACAACTTTAAATTATCTACGGAATATAGCAGGGATATAAAATGGAAAGTGCCTCATAATTTCTAGAATACAGTAAGCACGCAATAAATGTTGGCCCATTCTCTTCACCTCTCTTTACTATTTCCTTCACCAACAACTCACCTTCAAACAGTTTGCGGTTTGTTTTCTCTACTTCTCCATATGATATGGAAGATAGTGCGTTTTTGCACATACATTGCCATTTCCAAAATATTAATATTGTGAATATGTAACTGGAATTAAACTGGAATTAACAAGGAATTAAACAAGGTAGTGAGTTTTTGCACATACATTGCCATTTCCAAAATATTAACATTGTGAAGATGTAACTAGAATTAAACAAGGCAGTGAAAATGTTCTTTCTTTTTCATAATAACAGGTCAGATATTAATCTTAGCAAAACAATAATAACCGAGATTAATTAATAATTGCATGTCAATTCCATAAGGACTTTGAAGTCAATGATCATATGGGCTTGCAGTGGTCATAAACTTTAGTAGACTTTTGCCAAGGAAAACCGGTTAGTTTTCTTAAGTAGCTTGAATTTGGCTTCTTCATATTATCAGGAATGTTTGTTATATTTCCATGCTTTAACCCACATCCTTCTCTCCTGTGTCTTCATCAAAAACACTTTCTTAGTTCCAAATTGTATCAGCTCCATGAAAAAATAATTTCTGCATCATGCTATATTTTGGATAAATTATCCCCTAATGCCTAGTGTGTTGTACCCTCTGCTATACTCTTGTGGAGCTTCGAGAAGGCATTTCATAAGCTTTAATGAATTTGCTAATCAGCTGAGTTGCTTACGTTTTGATTGGCTATTGAAAATTGATGGATGGAAATCCAAGCACAGGACTCAATTGAAGGGAGTGGATTATTAAGAGCAGGTTTGGGGGGAATATATTTTGTTCTCAGTCCCTTAGCACTCCTCCAGATATTTTATCCTCTCCTGGGAACCTGAAGTGCTTTGTTCTACCATACACTCTCCATTGTTATAGTCTATTTTACCCCAGCTCAAAAACAATAAAACCTAATAATTGAAAATATAAAGTTGAGCAAACCAAAAATAATTCACTCCAATGTATATTTACTTT
>NW_008344488.1:6418740-6425694 GCF_000622305.1 Nannospalax galili | reverse complement strand
ATAGTTAGAATAAGATAATCACACTGAGCCATTTTCCATGTTTAATTTTTAAGAGATTAAAAACTTTCCTATTATAATAATTTTGAAATGTGTCTCAGTGAAAATTTCTGATTATTTTTAATATTTATTAGTTGACTTATTTAATTGATAAAAATTATTACATTTTCTTTGAGTTCATATATAAAGGTAAATGGTTTGAAGATGAAAACTATCAGATTTGTACCATGAATGAGCTTCCTAATGTTATCCATTCCTAAGAGGTCATCCCTAAACACATGCAAAAATGAGCAATACTAAATAAACATAGTAGGTTATATCCAACACACACACACACACACACACACACACACACACATACACACACGTTTTTCTCTAGACTCTATGGCCTCTCCAGTCATGTGCACTTGGCTATGTTTACAGTACTGCACATGAGTCTGAGCAAGCAAAAGTGCCACTTCTGTACCAATAGTGATAGTTTTCTGAGCCAGCTGTTGTTTATTAAACTTTATAGGTGGATTTAACCATTGATTGGTTTTATACTTTGGCAGCATCCTCTGATATCAGCTAACTTCCAGTTTAGTTGGTCCAAGTCCTGTGTCTGTAGTATGTCCTGTCTTAATCAATAGGGTCTTACTTTCAGATTCTGGGAGGCAATCAAGGTTGTGGCAATAACCTCTGTTATGCCAAACATTGTGTTTGACAGGGAAATCCACAATTGGCCAATGTGCAAAAAATAAGAGGTCACAGATTGCTTATGCCTGAATAGAGCACCTATTTCAAACCTCTACATCCCAAGGCTTGGGGATCATTGGGGAAGATGAGGTGGAAGATTATAAGAACCAGAGGGGTAATGACCACTAGGAAACAGAGTCTTCCACATAGCTTTTCCATTACTCATATGAACTCTCAGCTGTGGTGACAGCATGTACAAGTCCTGTGCAAGTTCAAATTAGACAAACTCCCAGCATACACATGGGGAAGTGGGTAAGAAATCCCAACCCAAGCTAAGGAATATTTTGTGATTGATAATGGAAGGGTTAAAGACGGTGTCTTAGAGAGTACATTAAATTGGGTGGGGAAAGCAGTGGGGCAAGATACAGATGGGGAAGAGGGGATCTAAAAACCGTCAACTATGTTGTATGAAAATCGCAAAAATTCAATAAAAAAGAAATGAAAATTTGTATATTCCTAAAAAAATACACTGTTATTTTTACTTTAATAACAAATTTTGTTTCATTTTTATCAAAAGACTAATAATAAATTATCCACATGTTATAATAGTTGAAACACACTTAAAATATTGCCAATATCTTCTTGTTACTGAAATATTGACAAGTGACAAAAGGAGGTAGTGTTACAGCCTAAGTAATAAGTCAGTAAAAACTATATTTTAATGAGATTGCATTAAATTTATGGCATCATCCTCTAAAATCTTTAAAGTTATGAAAATATAATAGATACATCTTCTTTATTTTGTTCTCTGAATATTTTTGTTTTATAATCATTTCAGTGACCTCAGAATAGGTATATGATTATTTAAATCAATAAATGATTGCTTAGCAAAAGGGGAAAATAAAAGTATCTTTTATGAAGGTAAAATTATTTTTTAGGGGATGGAGAGATGACTCAGAGGTTAAGAACACTGACTGCTCATGCAGAGAACCCGGTTTGATTCCCAGCACCCATATGGTGGCTAACAACCATGTGTAACTCCAGTTCCAGAGGATCTAACACCCTTTTCTGACCTCCACAAGCATTGCACAACATGAGTGTTCCTACCTACGTGTAAGCATACACATAAAAATAATAAATAAAATATTTAAAAAAATATTTTTTAATGATTGCTCACATTTTCTGAATGAATACAAAATGTTTTGCATTTGTTATTAATTTATTAAAAATACATCACCTTAATCGATCTAATATAAGTAATAATTCTTTAAACATCACCAAATAACACTAGCTTGTGCAACACCTCAAAGTTGGGTTGAAACATTGAAATTCAGTGTTAAATCTTATTCTTTCTTATGTCTTATGGAAATAAATATTCTTGAATAAATGTACTGATTGCATATATCAATTGTTTGAAGTACTTCATGACTTTAAAGATAAAAATTATAGAATTACTTGAGAGCTAGAAAGATTGGTGGGTCATTAAAAGCACTGGCTTCTTGCAGAGGATCTAGGTTCTGTTCCCAGCATCTACATGGTGGCCAACAACCATCAATAACTCCATTTCAAGGGAATCCAATACCCTCTTCTGTCTCTTGTGGGCATTGCACACATGTGGTGAACTTATATACATGCAGGCAAAACACTAATAACATAAAAAAATAAAAGTAAATAAATTTGAGGGCTTGAGAGATGGTTCAGCAGTTTAGTACAGACTGCTCTTGAAAAGAACCTGGGTTCAATGTATGAATGTACTGCCTATAAGAACAGCCAGTGTGCTTAACTACTGAGCCATCTCTCCAGCTCCTCAAGATATCAATTTATATATTGCACATATTAGCAAGATTATGAAGTATTCGCCTTTTGTGCCCAGAGTGTTTCTCTTAATAGAATGATATTTAGTTCCATTTGTGTTAACACAAATGACAAGAACCCATTCCTTTTGAATATTATTTTACTGTGTGTTTTAGTGTATGTATGTTTTTAGGTGTGTACATATGTGTATATATAATGTGCTTATGTGTGCCTTTGCGTACATGTTTATGTGAGTTTGTGTATATGTGATGTTTTACTTATCTATTAACTCTTCAGATTAATAGTCTACTTTGTTTGCATGTGTTTGGCATTGTGAATATTGCTGCAATAAACATGGGTCTACAGATGTCCTTCTGGCATGCTGATTCATTCCCTTTGCTATAACCCAATAGTGGTATTCCTGGATTATAATGTGGTAATACTACTTTTTTATAAAATTGGAAAGTTTTGGAGGTGAAAATTGACAGCATATTGATAATTCCATTTGATTCCATTGCAAGCTGCTATGTTCAAGTCTTAAACAGGACTGTGGTTCTGTGTGTGTGTGTGTGTGTGTGTGTGTGTGTGTGTGTTAGAAGGAGAGAATAAATGAGAATGAGAGCTACAAAGACCAGTTTTACATTACAGAGATAATAAGGAAATCCTCACTGAAGCTGGGACCAACCTGTAAGATTGTCATGGTTTATCTGGATTGGGTCTAGAATGAACTAAAAGACATTATCTGTAGGTGAGTCTATTCTGATATTTTCTGGAAGAATTAACTTAGCAGGGAAGACTCTTCCAGAAGGATTTCAGATATAATGAGGGTTGAAGGAAAAATGATTGTTTTTTCCTGCCCTACTTCACCCCTTGCTGATCACTGTTTTAATTCTGATTCATTTCCTGCTCCCATCATCCACTGTTGACACTGGAGCCCAGAGTTTTCCGTCTTAAGTTGAAGTGAAGACAAGTAGGCTCTCCAGACATTCATAACCAGAAAGTGACTTTTGAGAAATCAGCTTTGTGAACTGAGCAAGTACTCAGGTCTCAGACCCTTCAACATGCAGGCAATCATTGTTGGACTAGCCAGTGACTTTCGTGTAAGCCAGCTTAATAGATTCCCTTTGTGGTGTATTCATTCTATTGGTTTATTTCCTTAGAAATTCTTGAGGTTTGGAGTACAAAGAACACATAATTACAAAATATAATAGAGTTTAGAGAATAAAGAGAATTGAAAATTCATCATAAAAAAGTAAGATGATCATGCTGGGCGTGGTGGTGTGCGCCTGTAATCCCAGCACTTGGGAGGCAGAGGCAGGTGGATCTCTGGCCAGCCTGGTCTATGTACTGAGTTACAGGCCAGCCAAAGTTACATAGTGAGACCCTGTCTCAAAAAAATATAAGTATAAATATAAAAAATAAAGCTGTGTTTAATGAAAAAAAAAGTAAGATGATATAGTTTGAGAGAATTACAGAAACAAGCCTGAGCATATATACATCCCATATACTGGTACAAATTTCATGGAACACTAAACAGGAGTATGATGCATTTGCATAGTGTGTTCATCATTACTTGAATTTACACCTCCTAAGCACAATAAATGAAAAAAAAATTCATAGAACACATAACAAGCTTTATTTGATAAAGAGACCATATAGTTTGAGAGAATTACAGAAACAAGCCTGAGCATATATACATCCCATATACTGGTACAAATTTCATGGAACACTAAACAGGAGTATGATGCATTTGCATAGTGTGTTCATCATTACTTGAATTTACACCTCCTAAGCACAATAAATGAAAAAAAAATTCATAGAACACATAACAAGCTTTATTTGATAAAGAGACCATGAGGAAAAATCTATTCATGTATAACCCCATACAAATTTATCTCTTTTCTATGAAAACATGTGAGTCGTCTTACTTGAGATTCATCAACGTAAGTGTTGACTGAGTCTTCATAGTACATAAAGTAGTTGCAAAAAGTAGAGAGAAAGGAAACTGCATTTTTCATGACTTAAAAATGTTCAATAATGCTACCTAAAGCAATAAATAGATCACCTTAAGAAAGAGTGAAGGTTCTTCGAGTCACTATTTTGTTTGAGGATGTTGTAAGAGTTTCCCTGGGAAAATATGAAGAAATACCTATTTACCCTGACAGGGCACCAAAAAGAGTGGGAAGAAGCAATTCCATCCCAGTCTAGCTTGGTGGGCCACTGAGTGATGAAGCTACTTGAAGCAGCATAGGTGTTATCTCAGCAGTTGAGTAACTGAAATACTGCGGAAGCATCCATGTCAGCTCAGGAAAGCTGTATCCAAGGAGCTCCTCACCTACTTTAAGGAGATCCACCAAAGAGTCACCTTCTCCCCCAGAAATTGTTTGCTGGTCATATAAACCTCCAGAAGAAGGCTCAGGCTTGCTGCTTTCTGAGCCGTGTAAATTTCCTGAGCTTTCTGAAGCTTATGACTCTCCCTCCTCCCTTCAGAGGTAAATGTTGAATTTCACAAAAAAATAGTTACACAGAGTGTTCTCAGCAGAAGATATAAAGATAGCTAAGAAGCATCTTAAAAGGTGTTCAGCATCACTAGAAATTAGGGAAATGCAAATTAAATCCACTTTAAGATTTCATCTTACCCCAGTCAGACTGGCTAAGATCAAGAGAACAAGTGATAACAAATGTTGGAGAGGATGCGGGGAAAGAGGAATGCTCATCCACTGCTGGTGGGACTGCAAACTTGTTCAACCTCTGTGGGAAACAGTGTGGAGAACTCTTATAAAACTACAAATGAACCTACCATTTGATCCAGTTATACCACTCCTTGGCATATAACCAAAGAACTCATCCTATTGTAGAGACACTCGTACATCCATGTTTGTTGCTGCTCTTTTCACAATAGCTAAGAGATGGAAGCAACCTAAGTGTCCCTCAATTGATGAGTTGATATTGAAAATGTGGTTCATTTATACAGTGGAGTTTTACACAGCACTAAAGAAAGATGAAATCACGAAATTTGCAGGTAAATGGATGGATATAGAAACTGTTATACTAAGTGAAGTAACACAGACTCAGAAGAAGAAAAAAAAGTGATGTATGTTCTTCCTTATATATGGATCCTAGCACCAAATCCTATAAGTGAATATTCAGACACAACTATAGGAACCAGGATAATGAAAAGGAACTAGGGATGTAAAGGAAAAGAAAGATTCTGAAAGAGAAGAACAGTAGAAAACAGGTGTTAACAAGGGAGAGATGGATAAAAATGGGGTTATTTTAAGGGAAGTGGAGGGAAGGTTATAGAAGTAACCTAGGGGATAAAGGGAAAAAGGAGCTCAAGAAATGTGAGACCACAGGAGAAGGGTATTTTTAAGGGAGAAATGGGAAAAACGGGGGCACCTTAAATGGGGAAACCATGGTGGAAGGGTTAGATAATGTGAGAGATAAATAATGCCCAGCTAGTTTTAGAAAACCTGAGTAAACTATATTAGGCCAACAACCAACTGACAAACATTCATACAGCCAGATCAAAGAATGAAATATATGTCTAGATAAGGATTATCTGAGAGCATTTGTCTTTGCCCAAGCTCTCTCTACATGGCATATGATAATTAAAAGTACTAGACTGGTGAAACTAACCTTCTTGGATGTATAACATCCATACTATGAAGCCTATACTAATTTGAACAGAGGGACATAAAGGACAGCTTTTGCTCCTTTCCCTCCTAGGTCAACTGAGTTCCAAGGCACTATGAGCATCTCTCAAAATGTCCTGTAACTGTGATGAGTCACCTGTCCTCTTGACCAAGGAGGCCGTGGAGACTCCACCAGATGGAAATGAACCAGTGTCCAATCTACAAAGGGGACTTCAACACAGAGAAAATCTTTCCTCCATGTTTCCAAGCAGCCAGCCATAGTTGAGCAGGATGTTTGACTCATCTTCACATAGATGAAACTGGTAAAAAAAAAAAATGGAGCCAGAGGCTCTTCCCAAGACCGTGTTACTCCTGAGGAACAGATCCTCAAATGACGTTAAGAGTAAAAATAAATTGGTTTATCTGGGCCAATTGTGGGGTCTTTAACATCCAAAAGGAAAGTATACCCAAAGATTAATGGGGTCAATATAATTTTTTACCACACAATCAGAAGCATTATATTACAACATCATTGACATATTCAATAACAATTTCCAGAGCTAAGATGCATCTCCTTCAAAATTGGCTGCAAATTTTTAGGTTTACAGTTGATTTAATGCAGTTATACAATATTGTACTCGGTATAAACCCTGTAAAACATGAAATTAAATGAGGTTCCAAACTTTAAAAAAGATCTCCATTTCACAATTAAAACACACAATTTCATACAGAAAAATTCATTTTCTATAAAATTGACACTAAGATGCACATGCATTTCCAATCTCTATATATCTGACTATCACTAGTCACAGTCAGCTACTTTCTGAAATTCTTGGTATTTGAACATGGATAT